>NW_028154353.1:0-29436 GCF_965231275.1 Zosterops lateralis
GTGTTCTCCAAGTGAAAATAAGCCTGTCCGGAGCCCGTGGTAGCTCCAGCTGCTTTGGAACACATTCTGCCACACTTGCTCTTTCTGCATGTCTCTAGCAGCCAGAAAGCGCTGTAAAGCGCTCTTTTCTCGAGAAAAGCAACACTCAGGGGGACTTCTGTAACTTTGCTTGCAGCAGCACCTTGGTGTGTTTTCTGTGTTCTCCAAGTGAAAATAAGCCTGTCCGGAGCCCGTGGTAGCTCCAGCCGCTTTGGAACACATTCTGCCACACTTGCTCTTTCTGCATGTCTCTAGCAGCCAGAAAGCGCTGTAAAGCGCTCTTTTCTCGAGAAAAGCAACACTCAGGGGGACTTCTGTAACTGCTTGCAGCAGCACCTTGGTGTGTTTTCTGTGTTCTCCAAGTGAAAATAAGCCTGTCCGGAGCCCGTGGTAGCTCCAGCTGCTTGGAACACATTCTGCCACACTTGCTCTTTCTGCATGTCTCTAGCAGCCAGAAAGCGCTGTAAAGCGCTCTTTTCTCGAGAAAAGCAACACTCTGGGAAACCTCTGTAACTTTGCTTGCAGCAGCACCTTGGTGTGTTTTCTGTGTTCTCCAAGTGAAAATAAGCCTGTCCGGAGCCCATGGTAGCTCCAGCTGCTTTGGAACACATTCTGCCACACTTGCTCTTTCTGCGTGTCTCTAGCAGCCAGAAAGTGCTGTAAAGCGCTCTTTTCTCGAGAAAAGCAACACTCAGGGGGACTTCTGTAACTTTGCTTGCAGCAGCACCTTGGTGTGTTTTCTGTGTTCTCCAAGTGAAAAGAAGCCTGTCCGGAGCCCGTGGTAGCTCCAGCTGCTTTGGAACACATTCTGCCACACTTGCTCTTTCTGCATGTCTCTAGCAGCCAGAAAGCGCTGTAAAGCGCTCTTTTCTCGAGAAAAGCAACACTCTGGGAACCTCTGTAACTTTGCTTGCAGCAGCACCTTGGTGTGTTTTCTGTGTTCTCCAAGTGAAAATAAGCCTGTCCGGAGCCCGTGGTAGCTCCAGCTGCTTTGGAACACATTCTGCCACACTTGCTCTTTCTGCATGTCTCTAGCAGCCAGAAAGCGCTGTAAAGCGCTCTTTTCTCGAGAAAAGCAACACTCTGGGAAACCTCTGTAACTTTGCTTGCAGCAGCACCTTGGTGTGTTTTCTGTGTTCTCCAAGTGAAAATAAGCCTGTCCGGAGCCCGTGGTAGCTCCAGCTGCTTTGGAACACATTCTGCCACACTTGCTCTTTCTGCATGTCTCTAGCAGCCAGAAAGCGCTGTAAAGCGCTCTTTTCTCGAGAAAAGCAACACTCTGGGAAACCTCTGTAACTTTGCTTGCAGCAGCACCTTGGTGTGTTTTCTGTGTTCTCCAAGTGAAAATAAGCCTGTCCGGAGCCCGTGGTAGCTCCAGCTGCTTTGGAACACATTCTGCCACACTTGCTCTTTCTGCATGTCCTCTAGCAGCCAGAAAGCGCTGTAAAGCGCTCTTTTCTCGAGAAAAGCAACACTCTGGGAAACCTCTGTAACTTTGCTTGCAGCAGCACCTTGGTGTGTTTTCTGTGTTCTCCAAGTGAAAATAAGCCTGTCCGGAGCCCGTGGTAGCTCCAGCTGCTTTGGAACACATTCTGCCACACTTGCTCTTTCTGCATGTCTCTAGCAGCCAGAAAGCGCTGTAAAGCGCTCTTTTCTCGAGAAAAGCAACACTCTGGGAAACCTCTGTAACTTTGCTTGCAGCAGCACCTTGGTGTGTTTTCTGTGTTCTCCAAGTGAAAATAAGCCTGTCCGGAGCCCGTGGTAGCTCCAGCTGCTTTGGAACACATTCTGCCACACTTGCTCTTTCTGCATGTCTCTAGCAGCCAGAAAGCGCTGTAAAGCGCTCTTTCTCGAGAAAAGCAACACTCTGGGAAACCTCTGTAACTTTGCTTGCAGCAGCACCTTGGTGTGTTTTCTGTGTTCTCCAAGTGAAAAGAAGCCTGTCCGGAGCCCGTGGTAGCTCCAGCTGCTTTGGAACACATTCTGCCACACTTGCTCTTTCTGCATGTCTCTAGCAGCCAGAAAGCGCTGTAAAGCGCTCTTTTCTCGAGAAAAGCAACACTCTGGGAAACCTCTGTAACTTTGCTTGCAGCAGCACCTTGGTGTGTTTTCTGTGTTCTCCAAGTGAAAAGAAGCCTGTCCGGAGCCCGTGGTAGCTCCAGCTGCTTTGGAACACATTCTGCCACACTTGCTCTTTCTGCATGTCTCTAGCAGCCAGAAAGCGCTGTAAAGCGCTCTTTTCTCGAGAAAGCAACACTCTGGGAAACCTCTGTAACTTTGCTTGCAGCAGCACCTTGGTGTGTTTTCTGTGTTCTCCAAGTGAAAATAAGCCTGTCCGGAGCCCGTGGTAGCTCCAGCTGCTTTGGAACACATTCTGCCACACTTGCTCTTTCTGCATGTCTCTAGCAGCCAGAAAGCGCTGTAAAGCACTCTTTTCTCGAGAAAAGCAACACTCTGGGAAACTTCTGTAACTTTGCTTGCAGCAGCACCTTGGTGTGTTTTCTGTGTTCTCCAAGTGAAAATAAGCCTGTCCGGAGCCCGTGGTAGCTCCAGCTGCTTTGGAACACATTCTGCCACACTTGCTCTTTCTGCGTGTCTCTAGCAGCCAGAAAGCGCTGTAAAGCGCTCTTTTCTCGAGAAAAGCAACACTCTGGGAAACCTCTGTAACTTTGCTTGCAGCAGCACCTTGGTGTGTTTTCTGTGTTCTCCAAGTGAAAATAAGCCTGTCCGGAGCCCGTGGTAGCTCCAGCTGCTTTGGAACACATTCTGCCACACTTGCTCTTTCTGCATGTCTCTAGCAGCCAGAAAGCACTGTAAAGTGCTCTTTTCTCGAGAGAAGCAACACTCAGGGGGACTTCTGTAACTTTGCTTGCAGCAGCACCTTGGTGTGTTTTCTGTGTTCTCCTAGTGAAAAGAAGCCTGTCCGGAGCCCGTGGTAGCTCCAGCTGCTTTGGAACACATTCTGCCACACTTGCTCTTTCTGCATGTCTCTAGCAGCCAGAAAGCGCTGTAAAGCGCTCTTTTCTCGAGAAAAGCAACACTCTGGGAAACCTCTGTAACTTTGCTTGCAGCAGCACCTTGGTGTGTTTTCTGTGTTCTCCAAGTGAAAAGAAGCCTGTCCGGAGCCCGTGGTAGCTCCAGCTGCTTTGGAACACATTCTGCCACACTTGCTCTTTCTGCATGTCTCTAGCAGCCAGAAAGCGCTGTAAAGCGCTCTTTTCTCGAGAAAAGCAACACTCAGGGGGACTTCTGTAACTTTGCTTGCAGCAGCACCTTGGTGTGTTTTCTGTGTTCTCCAAGTGAAAATAAGCCTGTCCGGAGCCCGTGGTAGCTCCAGCTGCTTTGGAACACATTCTGCCACACTTGCTCTTTCTGCATGTCTCTAGCAGCCAGAAAGCACTGTAAAGTGCTCTTTTCTCGAGAAAAGCAACACTCAGGGGGACTTCTGTAACTTTGCTTGCAGCAGCACCTTGGTGTGTTTTCTGTGTTCTCCAAGTGAAAATAAGCCTGTCCGGAGCCCGTGGTAGCTCCAGCTGCTTTGGAACACATTCTGCCACACTTGCTCTTTCTGCATGTCTCTAGCAGCCAGAAGCGCTGTAAAGCACTCTTTTCTCGAGAAAAGCAACACTCTGGGAAACCTCTGTAACTTTGCTTGCAGCAGCACCTTGGTGTGTTTTCTGTGTTCTCCAAGTGAAAATAAGCCTGTCCGGAGCCCGTGGTAGCTCCAGCTGCTTTGGAACACATTCTGCCACACTTGCTCTTTCTGCATGTCTCTAGCAGCCAGAAAGCGCTGGAAAGCGCTCTTTTCTCGAGAAAAGCAACACTCTGGGAAACCTCTGTAACTTTGCTTGCAGCAGCACCTTGGTGTGTTTTCTGTGTTCTCCAAGTGAAAATAAGCCTGTCCGGAGCCCGTGGTAGCTCCAGCTGCTTTGGAACACATTCTGCCACACTTGCTCTTTCTGCATGTCTCTAGCAGCCAGAAAGCGCTGTAAAGCGCTCTTTTCTCGAGAAAAGCAACACTCTGGGAAACCTCTGTAACTTTGCTTGCAGCAGCACCTTGGTGTGTTTTCTGTGTTCTCCAAGTGAAAAGAAGCCTGTCCGGAGCCCGTGGTATCTCCAGCTGCTTTGGAACACATTCTGCCACACTTGCTCTTTCTGCATGTCTCTAGCAGCCAGAAAGCGCTGTAAAGCGCTCTTTTCTCGAGAAAGCAACACTCTGGGAAACCTCTGTAACTTTGCTTGCAGCAGCACCTTGGTGTGTTTTCTGTGTTCTCCAAGTGAAAAGAAGCCTGTCCGGAGCCCGTGGTAGCTCCAGCTGCTTTGGAACACATTCTGCCACACTTGCTCTTTCTGCATGTCTCTAGCAGCCAGAAAGCGCTGTAAAGCGCTCTTTTCTCGAGAAAAGCAACACTCTGGGAAACCTCTGTAACTTTGCTTGCAGCAGCACCTTGGTGTGTTTTCTGTGTTCTCCAAGTGAAAATAAGCCTGTCCGGAGCCCGTGGTAGCTCCAGCTGCTTTGGAACACATTCTGCCACACTTGCTCTTTCTGCATGTCTCTAGCAGCCAGAAAGCGCTGTAAAGCACTCTTTTCTCGAGAAAAGCAACACTCTGGGAAACTTCTGTAACTTTGCTTGCAGCAGCACCTTGGTGTGTTTTCTGTGTTCTCCAAGTGAAAATAAGCCTGTCCGGAGCCCGTGGTAGCTCCAGCTGCTTTGGAACACATTCTGCCACACTTGCTCTTTCTGCGTGTCTCTAGCAGCCAGAAAGCGCTGTAAAGCGCTCTTTTCTCGAGAAAAGCAACACTCTGGGAAACCTCTGTAACTTTGCTTGCAGCAGCACCTTGGTGTGTTTTCTGTGTTCTCCAAGTGAAAATAAGCCTGTCCGGAGCCCGTGGTAGCTCCAGCTGCTTTGGAACACATTCTGCCACACTTGCTCTTTCTGCATGTCTCTAGCAGCCATAAAGCACTGTAAAGTGCTCTTTTCTCGAGAGAAGCAACACTCAGGGGGACTTCTGTAACTTTGCTTGCAGCAGCACCTTGGTGTGTTTTCTGTGTTCTCCTAGTGAAAAGAAGCCTGTCCGGAGCCCGTGGTAGCTCCAGCTGCTTTGGAACACATTCTGCCACACTTGCTCTTTCTGCATGTCTCTAGCAGCCAGAAAGCGCTGTAAAGCGCTCTTTTCTCGAGAAAAGCAACACTCTGGGAAACCTCTGTAACTTTGCTTGCAGCAGCACCTTGGTGTGTTTTCTGTGTTCTCCAAGTGAAAAGAAGCCTGTCCGGAGCCCGTGGTAGCTCCAGCTGCTTTGGAACACATTCTGCCACACTTGCTCTTTCTGCATGTCTCTAGCAGCCAGAAAGCGCTGTAAAGCGCTCTTTTCTCGAGAAAAGCAACACTCTGGGAAACCTCTGTAACTTTGCTTGCAGCAGCACCTTGGTGTGTTTTCTGTGTTCTCCAAGTGAAAATAAGCCTGTCCGGAGCCCGTGGTAGCTCCAGCTGCTTTGGAACACATTCTGCCACACTTGCTCTTCTGCATGTCTCTAGCAGCCAGAAAGCGCTGTAAAGCGCTCTTTTCTCGAGAAAAGCAACACTCTGGGAAACCTCTGTAACTTTGCTTGCAGCAGCACCTTGGTGTGTTTTCTGTGTTCTCCAAGTGAAATAAGCCTGTCCGGAGCCCGTGGTAGCTCCAGCTGCTTTGGAACACATTCTGCCACACTTGCTCTTTCTGCATGTCTCTAGCAGCCAGAAAGCGCTGTAAAGCGCTCTTTTCTCGAGAAAAGCAACACTCTGGGAAACCTCTGTAACTTTGCTTGCAGCAGCACCTTGGTGTGTTTTCTGTGTTCTCCAAGTGAAAGAAGCCTGTCCGGAGCCCGTGGTAGCTCCAGCTGCTTTGGAACACATTCTGCCACACTTGCTCTTTCTGCATGTCTCTAGCAGCCAGAAAGCGCTGTAAAGCGCTCTTTTCTCGAGAAAAGCAACACTCTGGGAAACCTCTGTAACTTTGCTTGCAGCAGCACCTTGTGTGTTTTCTGTGTTCTCCAAGTGAAAATAAGCCTGTCCGGAGCCCGTGGTAGCTCCAGCTGCTTTGGAACACATTCTGCCACACTTGCTCTTTCTGCATGTCTCTAGCAGCCAGAAAGCGCTGTAAAGCGCTCTTTTCTCGAGAAAAGCAACACTCTGGGAAACCTCTGTAACTTTGCTTGCAGCAGCACCTTGGTGTGTTTTCTGTGTTCTCCAAGTGAAAAGAAGCCTGTCCGGAGCCCGTGGTAGCTCCAGCTGCTTTGGAACACATTCTGCCACACTTGCTCTTTCTGCATGTCTCTAGCAGCCAGAAAGCGCTGTAAAGCGCTCTTTTCTCGAGAAAAGCAACACTCTGGGAAACCTCTGTAACTTTGCTTGCAGCAGCACCTTGGTGTGTTTTCTGTGTTCTCCAAGTGAAAAGAAGCCTGTCCGGAGCCCGTGGTAGCTCCAGCTGCTTTGGAACACATTCTGCCACACTTGCTCTTTCTGCATGTCTCTAGCAGCCAGAAAGCGCTGTAAAGCGCTCTTTTCTCGAGAAAAAGCAACACTCAGGGGGACTTCTGTAACTTTGCTTGCAGCAGCACCTTGGTGTGTTTTCTGTGTTCTCCAAGTGAAAATAAGCCTGTCCGGAGCCCGTGGTAGCTCCAGCTGCTTTGGAACACAACTCTGCCACACTTGCTCTTTCTGCATGTCTCTAGCAGCCAGAAAGCACTGTAAAGTGCTCTTTTCTCGAGAAAAGCAACACTCAGGGGACTTCTGTAACTTTGCTTGCAGCAGCACCTTGGTGTGTTTTCTGTGTTCTCCAAGTGAAAATAAGCCTGTCCGGAGCCCGTGGTAGCTCCAGCTGCTTTGGAACACATTCTGCCACACTTGCTCTTTCTGCATGTCTCTAGCAGCCAGAAAGCACTGTAAAGTGCTCTTTCTCGAGAAAAGCAACACTCAGGGGGACTTCTGTAACTGCTTGCAGCAGCACCTTGGTGTGTTTTCTGTGTTCTCCAAGTGAAAATAAGCCTGTCCGGAGGCCCGTGGTAGCTCCAGCTGCTTTGGAACACATTCTGCCACACTTGCTCTTTCTGCATGTCTCTAGCAGCCAGAAAGCGCTGTAAAGCGCTCTTTTCTCGAGAAAAGCAACACTCTGGGAAACCTCTGTAACTTTGCTTGCAGCAGCACCTTGGTGTGTTTTCTGTGTTCTCCAAGTGAAAATAAGCCTGTCCGGAGCCCGTGGTAGCTCCGGACAGGCTTATTTTCACTTGGAGAACACAGAAAACACACCAAGGTGCTGCTGCAAGCAAAGTTACAGAGGTTTCCCAGAGTGTTGCTTTTCTCGAGAAAAGAGCGCTTTACAGCGCTTTCTGGCTGCTAGAGACATGCAGAAAGAGCAAGTGTGGCAGAATGTGTTCCAAAGCAGCTGGAGCTACCACGGGCTCCGGACAGGCTTATTTCACTTGGAGAACACAGAAAACACACCAAGGTGCTGCTGCAAGCAGTTACAGAAGTCCCCCTGAGTGTTGCTTTTCTCGAGAAAGAGCACTTTACAGTGCTTTCTGGCTGCTAGAGACATGCAGAAAGAGCAAGTGTGGCAGAATGTGTTCCAAAGCAGCTGGAGCTACCACGGGCTCCGGACAGGCTTATTTTCACTTGGAGAACACAGAAAACACACCAAGGTGCTGCTGCAAGCAAAGTTACAGAAGTCCCCCTGAGTGTTGCTTTTCTCGAGAAAAGAGCACTTTACAGTGCTTTCTGGCTGCTAGAGACATGCAGAAAGAGCAAGTGTGGCAGAGTGTGTTCCAAAGCAGCTGGAGCTACCACGGGCTCCGGACAGGCTTATTTTCACTTGGAGAACACAGAAAACACACCAAGGTGCTGCTGCAAGCAAAGTTACAGAAGTCCCCCTGAGTGTTGCTTTTCTCGAGAAAAGAGCGCTTTACAGCGCTTTCTGGCTGCTAGAGACATGCAGAAAGAGCAAGTGTGGCAGAATGTGTTCCAAAGCAGCTGGAGCTACCACGGGCTCCGGACAGGCTTCTTTCACTTGGAGAACACAGAAAACACACCAAGGTGCTGCTGCAAGCAAAGTTACAGAGGTTTCCCAGAGTGTTGCTTTCTCGAGAAAAGAGCGCTTTACAGCGCTTTCTGGCTGCTAGAGACATGCAGAAAGAGCAAGTGTGGCAGAATGTGTTCCAAAGCAGCTGGAGCTACCACGGGCTCCGGACAGGCTTCTTTTCACTTGGAGAACACAGAAAACACACCAAGGTGCTGCTGCAAGCAAAGTTACAGAGGTTTCCCAGAGTGTTGCTTTTCTCGAGAAAAGAGCGCTTTACAGCGCTTTCTGGCTGCTAGAGACATGCAGAAAGAGCAAGTGTGGCAGAATGTGTTCCAAAGCAGCTGGAGCTACCACGGGCTCCGGACAGGCTTATTTTCACTTGGAGAACACAGAAAACACACCAAGGTGCTGCTGCAAGCAAAGTTACAGAGGTTTCCAGAGTGTTGCTTTTCTCGAGAAAAGAGCGCTTTACAGCGCTTTCTGGCTGCTAGAGACATGCAGAAAGAGCAAGTGTGGCAGAATGTGTTCCAAAGCAGCTGGAGCTACCACGGGCTCCGGACAGGCTTCTTTTCACTTGGAGAACACAGAAAACACACCAAGGTGCTGCTGCAAGCAAAGTTACAGAGGTTTCCCAGAGTGTTGCTTTTCTCGAGAAAAGAGCGCTTTACAGCGCTTTCTGGCTGCTAGAGACATGCAGAAAGAGCAAGTGTGGCAGAATGTGTTCCAAAGCAGCTGGAGCTACCACGGGCTCCGGACAGGCTTATTTTCACTTGGAGAACACAGAAAACACACCAAGGTGCTGCTGCAAGCAAAGTTACAGAGGTTTCCCAGAGTGTTGCTTTTCTCGAGAAAAGAGCGCTTTACAGCGCTTTCTGGCTGCTAGAGACATGCAGAAAGAGCAAGTGTGGCAGAATGTGTTCCAAAGCAGCTGGAGCTACCACGGGCTCCGGACAGGCTTATTTTCACTTGGAGAACACAGAAAACACACCAAGGTGCTGCTGCAAGCAAAGTTACAGAGGTTTCCCAGAGTGTTGCTTTTCTCGAGAAAGAGCGCTTACAGCGCTTTCTGGCTGCTAGAGACATGCAGAAAGAGCAAGTGTGGCAGAATGTGTTCCAAAGCAGCTGGAGCTACCACGGGCTCCGGACAGGCTTCTTTTCACTTGGAGAACACAGAAAACACACCAAGGTGCTGCTGCAAGCAAAGTTACAGAGGTTTCCCAGAGTGTTGCTTTCTCGAGAAAAGAGCGCTTTACAGCGCTTTCTGGCTGCTAGAGACATGCAGAAAGAGCAAGTGTGGCAGAATGTGTTCCAAAGCAGCTGGAGCTACCACGGGCTCCGGACAGGCTTCTTTTCACTAGGAGAACACAGAAAACACACCAAGGTGCTGCTGCAAGCAAAGTTACAGAAGTCCCCTGAGTGTTGCTTCTCTCGAGAAAAGAGCACTTTACAGTGCTTTATGGCTGCTAGAGACATGCAGAAAGAGCAAGTGTGGCAGAATGTGTTCCAAAGCAGCTGGAGCTACCACGGGCTCCGGACAGGCTTATTTTCACTTGGAGAACACAGAAAACACACCAAGGTGCTGCTGCAAGCAAAGTTACAGAGGTTTCCCAGAGTGTTGCTTTTCTCGAGAAAAGAGCGCTTTACAGCGCTTTCTGGCTGCTAGAGACACGCAGAAAGAGCAAGTGTGGCAGAATGTGTTCCAAAGCAGCTGGAGCTACCACGGGCTCCGGACAGGCTTATTTTCACTTGGAGAACACAGAAAACACACCAAGGTGCTGCTGCAAGCAAAGTTACAGAAGTTTCCCAGAGTGTTGCTTTTCTCGAGAAAAGAGTGCTTTACAGCGCTTTCTGGCTGCTAGAGACATGCAGAAAGAGCAAGTGTGGCAGAATGTGTTCCAAAGCAGCTGGAGCTACCACGGGCTCCGGACAGGCTTATTTTCACTTGGAGAACACAGAAAACACACCAAGGTGCTGCTGCAAGCAAAGTTACAGAGGTTTCCCAGAGTGTTGCTTTTCTCGAGAAAAGAGCGCTTTACAGCGCTTTCTGGCTGCTAGAGACATGCAGAAAGAGCAAGTGTGGCAGAATGTGTTCCAAAGCAGCTGGAGCTACCACGGGCTCCGGACAGGCTTCTTTTCACTTGGAGAACACAGAAAACACACCAAGGTGCTGCTGCAAGCAAAGTTACAGAGGTTTCCCAGAGTGTTGCTTTTCTCGAGAAAAGAGCGCTTTACAGCGCTTTCTGGCTGCTAGAGACATGCAGAAAGAGCAAGTGTGGCAGAATGTGTTCCAAAGCAGCTGGAGATACCACGGGCTCCGGACAGGCTTCTTTTCACTTGGAGAACACAGAAAACACACCAAGGTGCTGCTGCAAGCAAAGTTACAGAGGTTTCCCAGAGTGTTGCTTTTCTCGAGAAAAGAGCGCTTTACAGCGCTTTCTGGCTGCTAGAGACATGCAGAAAGAGCAAGTGTGGCAGAATGTGTTCCAAAGCAGCTGGAGCTACCACGGGCTCCGGACAGGCTTATTTTCACTTGGAGAACACAGAAAACACACCAAGGTGCTGCTGCAAGCAAAGTTACAGAGGTTTCCCAGAGTGTTGCTTTTCTCGAGAAAAGAGCGCTTTCCAGCGCTTTCTGGCTGCTAGAGACATGCAGAAAGAGCAAGTGTGGCAGAATGTGTTCCAAAGCAGCTGGAGCTACCACGGGCTCCGGACAGGCTTATTTTCACTTGGAGAACACAGAAAACACACCAAGGTGCTGCTGCAAGCAAAGTTACAGAGGTTTCCCAGAGTGTTGCTTTTCTCGAGAAAAGAGTGCTTTACAGCGCTTTCTGGCTGCTAGAGACATGCAGAAAGAGCAAGTGTGGCAGAATGTGTTCCAAAGCAGCTGGAGCTACCACGGGCTCCGGACAGGCTTATTTTCACTTGGAGAACACAGAAAACACACCAAGGTGCTGCTGCAAGCAAAGTTACAGAAGTCCCCCTGAGTGTTGCTTTTCTCGAGAAAAGAGCACTTTACAGTGCTTTCTGGCTGCTAGAGACATGCAGAAAGAGCAAGTGTGGCAGAATGTGTTCCAAAGCAGCTGGAGCTACCACGGGCTCCGGACAGGCTTATTTTCACTTGGAGAACACAGAAAACACACCAAGGTGCTGCTGCAAGCAAAGTTACAGAAGTCCCCCTGAGTGTTGCTTTTCTCGAGAAAAGAGCGCTTTACAGCGCTTTCTGGCTGCTAGAGACATGCAGAAAGAGCAAGTGTGGCAGAATGTGTTCCAAAGCAGCTGGAGCTACCACGGGCTCCGGACAGGCTTCTTTTCACTTGGAGAACACAGAAAACACACCAAGGTGCTGCTGCAAGCAAAGTTACAGAGGTTTCCCAGAGTGTTGCTTTTCTCGAGAAAAGAGCGCTTTACAGCGCTTTCTGGCTGCTAGAGACATGCAGAAAGAGCAAGTGTGGCAGAATGTGTTCCAAAGCAGCTGGAGCTACCACGGGCTCCGGACAGGCTTCTTTTCACTAGGAGAACACAGAAAACACACCAAGGTGCTGCTGCAAGCAAAGTTACAGAAGTCCCCCTGAGTGTTGCTTCTCTCGAGAAAAGAGCACTTTACAGTGCTTTCTGGCTGCTAGAGACATGCAGAAAGAGCAAGTGTGGCAGAATGTGTTCCAAAGCAGCTGGAGCTACCACGGGCTCCGGACAGGCTTATTTTCACTTGGAGAACACAGAAAACACACCAAGGTGCTGCTGCAAGCAAAGTTACAGAGGTTTCCCAGAGTGTTGCTTTTCTCGAGAAAAGAGCGCTTTACAGCGCTTTCTGGCTGCTAGAGACACGCAGAAAGAGCAAGTGTGGCAGAATGTGTTCCAAAGCAGCTGGAGCTACCACGGGCTCCGGACAGGCTTATTTTCACTTGGAGAACACAGAAAACACACCAAGGTGCTGCTGCAAGCAAAGTTACAGAAGTTTCCCAGAGTGTTGCTTTTCTCGAGAAAAGAGTGCTTTACAGCGCTTTCTGGCTGCTAGAGACATGCAGAAAGAGCAAGTGTGGCAGAATGTGTTCCAAAGCAGCTGGAGCTACCACGGGCTCCGGACAGGCTTATTTTCACTTGGAGAACACAGAAAACACACCAAGGTGCTGCTGCAAGCAAAGTTACAGAGGTTTCCCAGAGTGTTGCTTTTCTCGAGAAAAGAGCGCTTTACAGCGCTTTCTGGCTGCTAGAGACATGCAGAAAGAGCAAGTGTGGCAGAATGTGTTCCAAAGCAGCTGGAGCTACCACGGGCTCCGGACAGGCTTCTTTTCACTTGGAGAACACAGAAAACACACCAAGGTGCTGCTGCAAGCAAAGTTACAGAGGTTTCCCAGAGTGTTGCTTTTCTCGAGAAAAGAGCGCTTTACAGCGCTTTCTGGCTGCTAGAGACATGCAGAAAGAGCAAGTGTGGCAGAATGTGTTCCAAAGCAGCTGGAGCTACCACGGGCTCCGGACAGGCTTCTTTTCACTTGGAGAACACAGAAAACACACCAAGGTGCTGCTGCAAGCAAAGTTACAGAGGTTTCCCAGAGTGTTGCTTTTCTCGAGAAAAGAGCGCTTTACAGCGCTTTCTGGCTGCTAGAGACATGCAGAAAGAGCAAGTGTGGCAGAATGTGTTCCAAAGCAGCTGGAGCTACCACGGGCTCCGGACAGGCTTATTTTCACTTGGAGAACACAGAAAACACACCAAGGTGCTGCTGCAAGCAAAGTTACAGAGGTTTCCCAGAGTGTTGCTTTTCTCGAGAAAAGAGCGCTTTACAGCGCTTTCTGGCTGCTAGAGACATGCAGAAAGAGCAAGTGTGGCAGAATGTGTTCCAAAGCAGCTGGAGCTACCACGGGCTCCGGACAGGCTTATTTTCACTTGGAGAACACAGAAAACACACCAAGGTGCTGCTGCAAGCAAAGTTACAGAGGTTTCCCAGAGTGTTGCTTTTCTCGAGAAAAGAGCGCTTTACAGCGCTTTCTGGCTGCTAGAGACATGCAGAAAGAGCAAGTGTGGCAGAATGTGTTCCAAAGCAGCTGGAGCTACCACGGGCTCCGGACAGGCTTATTTTCACTTGGAGAACACAGAAAACACACCAAGGTGCTGCTGCAAGCAAAGTTACAGAGGTTTCCCAGAGTGTTGCTTTTCTCGAGAAAAGAGCGCTTTACAGCGCTTTCTGGCTGCTAGAGACATGCAGAAAGAGCAAGTGTGGCAGAATGTGTTCCAAAGCAGCTGGAGCTACCACGGGCTCCGGACAGGCTTATTTTCACTTGGAGAACACAGAAAACACACCAAGGTGCTGCTGCAAGCAAAGTTACAGAGGTTTCCCAGAGTGTTGCTTTTCTCGAGAAAAGAGCGCTTTACAGCGCTTTCTGGCTGCTAGAGACATGCAGAAAGAGCAAGTGTGGCAGAATGTGTTCCAAAGCAGCTGGAGCTACCACGGGCTCCGGACAGGCTTATTTTCACTTGGAGAACACAGAAAACACACCAAGGTGCTGCTGCAAGCAAAGTTACAGAGGTTTCCCAGAGTGTTGCTTTTCTCGAGAAAAGAGCGCTTTACAGCGCTTTCTGGCTGCTAGAGACATGCAGAAAGAGCAAGTGTGGCAGAATGTGTTCCAAAGCAGCTGGAGCTACCACGGGCTCCGGACAGGCTTCTTTTCACTTGGAGAACACAGAAAACACACCAAGGTGCTGCTGCAAGCAAAGTTACAGAAGTCCCCCTGAGTGTTGCTTTTCTCGAGAAAAGAGCGCTTTACAGCACTTTCTGGCTGCTAGAGACACGCAGAAAGAGCAAGTGTGGCAGAATGTGTTCCAAAGCAGCTGGAGCTACCATGGGCTCCGGACAGGCTTATTTTCACTTGGAGAACACAGAAAACACACCAAGGTGCTGCTGCAAGCAAAGTTACAGAGGTTTCCCAGAGTGTTGCTTTTCTCGAGAAAAGAGCGCTTTACAGCGCTTTCTGGCTGCTAGAGACATGCAGAAAGAGCAAGTGTGGCAGAATGTGTTCCAAAGCAGCTGGAGCTACCACGGGCTCCGGACAGGCTTATTTTCACTTGGAGAACACAGAAAACACACCAAGGTGCTGCTGCAAGCAGTTACAGAAGTCCCCCTGAGTGTTGCTTTTCTCGAGAAAAGAGCGCTTTACAGCGCTTTCTGGCTGCTAGAGACATGCAGAAAGAGCAAGTGTGGCAGAATGTGTTCCAAAGCGGCTGGAGCTACCACGGGCTCCGGACAGGCTTATTTTCACTTGGAGAACACAGAAAACACACCAAGGTGCTGCTGCAAGCAAAGTTACAGAAGTCCCCCTGAGTGTTGCTTTTCTCGAGAAAAGAGCGCTTTACAGCGCTTTCTGGCTGCTAGAGACATGCAGAAAGAGCAAGTGTGGCAGAATGTGTTCCAAAGCAGCTGGAGCTACCACGGGCTCCGGACAGGCTTATTTTCACTTGGAGAACACAGAAAACACACCAAGGTGCTGCTGCAAGCAAAGTTACAGAAGTCCCCCTGAGTGTTGCTTTTCTCGAGAAAAGAGCGCTTTACAGCGCTTTCTGGCTGCTAGAGACATGCAGAAAGAGCAAGTGTGGCAGAATGTGTTCCAAAGCAGCTGGAGCTACCACGGGCTCCGGACAGGCTTCTTTTCACTAGGAGAACACAGAAAACACACCAAGGTGCTGCTGCAAGCAAAGTTACAGAAGTCCCCCTGAGTGTTGCTTCTCTCGAGAAAAGAGCACTTTACAGTGCTTTCTGGCTGCTAGAGACATGCAGAAAGAGCAAGTGTGGCAGAATGTGTTCCAAAGCAGCTGGAGCTACCACGGGCTCCGGACAGGCTTATTTTCACTTGGAGAACACAGAAAACACACCAAGGTGCTGCTGCAAGCAAAGTTACAGAAGTCCCCCTGAGTGTTGCTTTTCTCGAGAAAAGAGCACTTTACAGTGCTTTCTGGCTGCTAGAGACATGCAGAAAGAGCAAGTGTGGCAGAATGTGTTCCAAAGCAGCTGGAGCTACCACGGGCTCCGGACAGGCTTATTTTCACTTGGAGAACACAGAAAACACACCAAGGTGCTGCTGCAAGCAAAGTTACAGAAGTCCCCCTGAGTGTTGCTTTTCTCGAGAAAAGAGCGCTTTACAGCGCTTTCTGGCTGCTAGAGACATGCAGAAAGAGCAAGTGTGGCAGAATGTGTTCCAAAGCAGCTGGAGCTACCACGGGCTCCGGACAGGCTTCTTTTCACTTGGAGAACACAGAAAACACACCAAGGTGCTGCTGCAAGCAAAGTTACAGAGGTTTCCCAGAGTGTTGCTTTTCTCGAGAAAAGAGCGCTTTACAGCGCTTTCTGGCTGCTAGAGACATGCAGAAAGAGCAAGTGTGGCAGAATGTGTTCCAAAGCAGCTGGAGCTACCACGGGCTCCGGACAGGCTTCTTTTCACTTGGAGAACACAGAAAACACACCAAGGTGCTGCTGCAAGCAAAGTTACAGAGGTTTCCCAGAGTGTTGCTTTTCTCGAGAAAAGAGCGCTTTACAGCGCTTTCTGGCTGCTAGAGACATGCAGAAAGAGCAAGTGTGGCAGAATGTGTTCCAAAGCAGCTGGAGCTACCACGGGCTCCGGACAGGCTTCTTTTCACTTGGAGAACACAGAAAACACACCAAGGTGCTGCTGCAAGCAAAGTTACAGAGGTTTCCCAGAGTGTTGCTTTTCTCGAGAAAAGAGCGCTTTACAGCGCTTTCTGGCTGCTAGAGACATGCAGAAAGAGCAAGTGTGGCAGAATGTGTTCCAAAGCAGCTGGAGCTACCACGGGCTCCGGACAGGCTTATTTTCACTTGGAGAACACAGAAAACACACCAAGGTGCTGCTGCAAGCAAAGTTACAGAGGTTTCCCAGAGTGTTGCTTTTCTCGAGAAAAGAGCGCTTTACAGCGCTTTCTGGCTGCTAGAGACATGCAGAAAGAGCAAGTGTGGCAGAATGTGTTCCAAAGCAGCTGGAGCTACCACGGGCTCCGGACAGGCTTCTTTTCACTTGGAGAACACAGAAAACACACCAAGGTGCTGCTGCAAGCAAAGTTACAGAGGTTTCCCAGAGTGTTGCTTTTCTCGAGAAAAGAGCGCTTTACAGCGCTTTCTGGCTGCTAGAGACATGCAGAAAGAGCAAGTGTGGCAGAATGTGTTCCAAAGCAGCTGGAGCTACCACGGGCTCCGGACAGGCTTATTTTCACTAGGAGAACACAGAAAACACACCAAGGTGCTGCTGCAAGCAAAGTTACAGAAGTCCCCCTGAGTGTTGCTTTTCTCGAGAAAAGAGCGCTTTACAGCGCTTTCTGGCTGCTAGAGACATGCAGAAAGAGCAAGTGTGGCAGAATGTGTTCCAAAGCAGCTGGAGCTACCACGGGCTCCGGACAGGCTTCTTTTCACTTGGAGAACACAGAAAACACACCAAGGTGCTGCTGCAAGCAAAGTTACAGAAGTCCCCCTGAGTGTTGGTTTTTTCGAGAAAATAGCACTTTACAGCGCTTTCTGGCTGCTAGAGACATGCAGAAAGAGCAAGTGTGGCAGAATGTGTTCCAAAGCAGCTGGAGCTACCACGGGCTCCGGACAGGCTTATTTTCACTTGGAGAACACAGAAAACACACCAAGGTGCTGCTGCAAGCAAAGTTACAGAAGTCCCCCTGAGTGTTGCTTTTCTCGAGAAAAGAGCGCTTTACAGCGCTTTCTGGCTGCTAGAGACACGCAGAATGAGCAAGTGTGGCAGAATGTGTTCCAAAGCAGCTGGAGCTACCACGGGCTCCGGACAGGCTTATTTTCACTTGGAGAACACAGAAAACACACCAAGGTGCTGCTGCAAGCAAAGTTACAGAGGTTTCCCAGAGTGTTGCTTTTCTCGAGAAAAGAGCGCTTTACAGCGCTTTCTGGCTGCTAGAGACATGCAGAAAGAGCAAGTGTGGCAGAATGTGTTCCAAAGCGGCTGGAGCTACCACGGGCTCCGGACAGGCTTATTTTCACTTGGAGAACACAGAAAACACACCAAGGTGCTGCTGCAAGCAAAGTTACAGAGGTTTCCCAGAGTGTTGCTTTTCTCGAGAAAAGAGCGCTTTACAGCGCTTTCTGGCTGCTAGAGACATGCAGAAAGAGCAAGTGTGGCAGAATGTGTTCCAAAGCGGCTGGAGCTACCACGGGCTCCGGACAGGCTTATTTTCACTTGGAGAACACAGAAAACACACCAAGGTGCTGCTGCAAGCAAAGTTACAGAGGTTTCCCAGAGTGTTGCTTTTCTCGAGAAAAGAGCGCTTTACAGCGCTTTCTGGCTGCTAGAGACATGCAGAAAGAGCAAGTGTGGCAGAATGTGTTCCAAAGCAGCTGGAGCTACCACGGGCTCCCCACAGGCTTATTTTCACTAGGAGAACACAGAAAACACACCAAGGTGCTGCTGCAAGCAAAGTTACAGAAGTCCCCCTGAGTGTTGCTTTTTTCGAGAAAATACCACTTTACAGCGCTTTCTGGCTGCTAGAGACATGCAGAAAGAGCAAGTGTGGCAGAATGTGTTCCAAAGCAGCTGGAGCTACCACGGGCTCCGGACATGCTTATTTTCACTTGGAGAACACAGAAAACACACCAAGGTGCTGCTGCAAGCAAAGTTACAGAAGTCCCCCTGAGTGTTGCTTTTCTCGAGAAAAGAGCACTTTACAGTGCTTTCTGGCTGCTAGAGACATGCAGAAAGAGCAAGTGTGGCAGAATGTGTTCCAAAGCAGCTGGAGCTACCACGGGCTCCGGACAGGCTTATTTTCACTTGGAGAACACAGAAAACACACCAAGGTGCTGCTGCAAGCAAAGTTACAGAGGTTTCCCAGAGTGTTGCTTTTCTCGAGAAAAGAGCGCTTTACAGCGCTTTCTGGCTGCTAGAGACATGCAGAAAGAGCAAGTGTGGCAGAATGTGTTCCAAAGCAGCTGGAGCTACCACGGGCTCCGGGCAGGCTTCTTTTCACTAGGAGAACACAGAAAACACACCAAGGTGCTGCTGCAAGCAAAGTTACAGAGGTTTCCCAGAGTGTTGCTTTTCTCGAGAAAAGAGCGCTTTACAGCGCTTTCTGGCTGCTAGAGACATGCAGAAAGAGCAAGTGTGGCAGAATGTGTTCCAAAGCAGCTGGAGCTACCACGGGCTCCGGACAGGCTTATTTTCACTTGGAGAACACAGAAAACACACCAAGGTGCTGCTGCAAGCAAAGTTACAGAAGTCCCCCTGAGTGTTGCTTTTCTCGAGAAAAGAGCGCTTTACAGCGCTTTCTGGCTGCTAGAGACACGCAGAAAGAGCAAGTGTGGCAGAATGTGTTCCAAAGCAGCTGGAGCTACCACGGGCTCCGGACAGGCTTATTTTCACTAGGAGAACACAGAAAACACACCAAGGTGCTGCTGCAAGCAAAGTTACAGAAGTCCCCCTGAGTGTTGGTTTTTTCGAGAAAATAGCACTTTACAGCGCTTTCTGGCTGCTAGAGACATGCAGAAAGAGCAAGTGTGGCAGAATGTGTTCCAAAGCAGCTGGAGCTACCACGGGCTCCGGACAGGCTTATTTTCACTTGGAGAACACAGAAAACACACCAAGGTGCTGCTGCAAGCAAAGTTACAGAAGTCCCCCTGAGTGTTGCTTTTCTCGAGAAAAGAGCGCTTTACAGCGCTTTCTGGCTGCTAGAGACATGCAGAAAGAGCAAGTGTGGCAGAATGTGTTCCAAAGCAGCTGGAGCTACCACGGGCTCCGGACAGGCTTATTTTCACTTGGAGAACACAGAAAACACACCAAGGTGCTGCTGCAAGCAAAGTTACAGAGGTTTCCCAGAGTGTTGCTTTTCTCGAGAAAAGAGCGCTTTACAGCGCTTTCTGGCTGCTAGAGACATGCAGAAAGAGCAAGTGTGGCAGAATGTGTTCCAAAGCAGCTGGAGCTACCACGGGCTCCGGACAGGCTTATTTTCACTTGGAGAACACAGAAAACACACCAAGGTGCTGCTGCAAGCAAAGTTACAGAGGTTTCCCAGAGTGTTGCTTTTCTCGAGAAAAGATACAGCGCTTTCTGGCTGCTAGAGACATGCAGAAAGAGCAAGTGTGGCAGAATGTGTTCCAAAGCGGCTGGAGCTACCACGGGCTCCGGACAGGCTTATTTTCACTTGGAGAACACAGAAAACACACCGAGGTGCTGCTGCAAGCAAAGTTACAGAAGTCCCCCTGAGTGTTGCTTTTCTCGAGAAAAGAGCGCTTTACAGCGCTTTCTGGCTGCTAGAGACATGCAGAAAGAGCAAGTGTGGCAGAATGTGTTCCAAAGCAGCTGGAGCTACCACGGGCTCCGGACAGGCTTCTTTTCACTTGGAGAACACAGAAAACACACCAAGGTGCTGCTGCAAGCAAAGTTACAGAGGTTTCCCAGAGTGTTGCTTTTCTCGAGAAAAGAGCGCTTTACAGCGCTTTCTGGCTGCTAGAGACATGCAGAAAGAGCAAGTGTGGCAGAATGTGTTCCAAAGCAGCTGGAGCTACCACGGGCTCCGGACAGGCTTATTTTCACTTGGAGAACACAGAAAACACACCAAGGTGCTGCTGCAAGCAAAGTTACAGAGGTTTCCCAGAGTGTTGCTTTTCTCGAGAAAAGAGCGCTTTACAGCGCTTTCTGGCTGCTAGAGACATGCAGAAAGAGCAAGTGTGGCAGAATGTGTTCCAAAGCAGCTGGAGCTACCACGGGCTCCGGACAGGCTTATTTTCACTTGGAGAACACAGAAAACACACCAAGGTGCTGCTGCAAGCAAAGTTACAGAGGTTTCCCAGAGTGTTGCTTTTCTCGAGAAAAGAGCGCTTTACAGCGCTTTCTGGCTGCTAGAGACATGCAGAAAGAGCAAGTGTGGCAGAATGTGTTCCAAAGCAGCTGGAGCTACCACGGGCTCCGGACAGGCTTCTTTTCACTTGGAGAACACAGAAAACACACCAAGGTGCTGCTGCAAGCAAAGTTACAGAAGTCCCCCTGAGTGTTGCTTTTCTCGAGAAAAGAGCGCTTTACAGCGCTTTCTGGCTGCTAGAGACACGCAGAAAGAGCAAGTGTGGCAGAATGTGTTCCAAAGCAGCTGGAGCTACCACGGGCTCCGGACAGGCTTCTTTTCACTTGGAGAACACAGAAAACACACCAAGGTGCTGCTGCAAGCAAAGTTACAGAGGTTTCCCAGAGTGTTGCTTTTCTCGAGAAAAGAGCGCTTTACAGCGCTTTCTGGCTGCTAGAGACATGCAGAAAGAGCAAGTGTGGCAGAATGTGTTCCAAAGCAGCTGGAGCTACCACGGGCTCCGGACAGGCTTATTTTCACTTGGAGAACACAGAAAACACACCAAGGTGCTGCTGCAAGCAAAGTTACAGAGGTTTCCCAGAGTGTTGCTTTTCTCGAGAAAAGAGCGCTTTACAGCGCTTTCTGGCTGCTAGAGACATGCAGAAAGAGCAAGTGTGGCAGAATGTGTTCCAAAGCAGCTGGAGCTACCACGGGCTCCGGACAGGCTTCTTTTCACTTGGAGAACACAGAAAACACACCAAGGTGCTGCTGCAAGCAAAGTTACAGAGGTTTCCCAGAGTGTTGCTTTTCTCGAGAAAAGAGCGCTTTACAGCGCTTTCTGGCTGCTAGAGACATGCAGAAAGAGCAAGTGTGGCAGAATGTGTTCCAAAGCAGCTGGAGCTACCACGGGCTCCGGACAGGCTTATTTTCACTTGGAGAACACAGAAAACACACCAAGGTGCTGCTGCAAGCAAAGTTACAGAAGTCCCCCTGAGTGTTGCTTTTCTCGAGAAAAGAGCGCTTTACAGCGCTTTCTGGCTGCTAGAGACACGCAGAAAGAGCAAGTGTGGCAGAATGTGTTCCAAAGCAGCTGGAGCTACCACGGGCTCCGGACAGGCTTATTTTCACTTGGAGAACACAGAAAACACACCAAGGTGCTGCTGCAAGCAAAGTTACAGAGGTTTCCCAGAGTGTTGCTTTTCTCGAGAAAAGAGCGCTTTACAGCGCTTTCTGGCTGCTAGAGACATGCAGAAAGAGCAAGTGTGGCACAATGTGTTCCAAAGCAGCTGGAGCTACCACGGGCTCCGGACAGGCTTATTTTCACTTGGAGAACACAGAAAACACACCAAGGTGCTGCTGCAAGCAAAGTTACAGAGGTTTCCCAGAGTGTTGCTTTTCTCGAGAAAAGAGCGCTTTACAGCGCTTTCTGGCTGCTAGAGACATGCAGAAAGAGCAAGTGTGGCAGAATGTGTTCCAAAGCAGCTGGAGCTACCACGGGCTCCGGACAGGCTTATTTTCACTTGGAGAACACAGAAAACACACCAAGGTGCTGCTGCAAGCAAAGTTACAGAGGTTTCCCAGAGTGTTGCTTTTCTCGAGAAAAGAGTGCTTTACAGCGCTTTCTGGCTGCTAGAGACATGCAGAAAGAGCAAGTGTGGCAGAATGTGTTCCAAAGCAGCTGGAGCTACCACGGGCTCCGGACAGGCTTATTTTCACTTGGAGAACACAGAAAACACACCAAGGTGCTGCTGCAAGCAAAGTTACAGAGGTTTCCCAGAGTGTTGCTTTTCTCGAGAAAAGAGCGCTTTACAGCGCTTTCTGGCTGCTAGAGACATGCAGAAAGAGCAAGTGTGGCAGAATGTGTTCCAAAGCAGCTGGAGCTACCACGGGCTCCGGACAGGCTTATTTTCACTTGGAGAACACAGAAAACACACCAAGGTGCTGCTGCAAGCAAAGTTACAGAAGTCCCCCTGAGTGTTGCTTTTCTCGAGAAAAGAGCGCTTTACAGCGCTTTCTGGCTGCTAGAGACATGCAGAAAGAGCAAGTGTGGCAGAATGTGTTCCAAAGCAGCTGGAGCTACCACGGGCTCCGGACAGGCTTCTTTTCACTTGGAGAACACAGAAAACACACCAAGGTGCTGCTGCAAGCAAAGTTACAGAGGTTTCCCAGAGTGTTGCTTTTCTCGAGAAAAGAGCGCTTTACAGCGCTTTCTGGCTGCTAGAGACATGCAGAAAGAGCAAGTGTGGCAGAATGTGTTCCAAAGCAGCTGGAGCTACCACGGGCTCCGGACAGGCTTATTTTCACTTGGAGAACACAGAAAACACACCAAGGTGCTGCTGCAAGCAAAGTTACAGAGGTTTCCCAGAGTGTTGCTTTTCTCGAGAAAAGAGCGCTTTACAGCGCTTTCTGGCTGCTAGAGACATGCAGAAAGAGCAAGTGTGGCAGAATGTGTTCCAAAGCAGCTGGAGCTACCACGGGCTCCGGACAGGCTTATTTTCACTTGGAGAACACAGAAAACACACCAAGGTGCTGCTGCAAGCAAAGTTACAGAGGTTTCCCAGAGTGTTGCTTTTCTCGAGAAAAGAGCGCTTTACAGCGCTTTCTGGCTGCTAGAGACATGCAGAAAGAGCAAGTGTGGCAGAATGTGTTCCAAAGCAGCTGGAGCTACCACGGGCTCCGGACAGGCTTCTTTTCACTTGGAGAACACAGAAAACACACCAAGGTGCTGCTGCAAGCAAAGTTACAGAAGTCCCCCTGAGTGTTGCTTTTCTCGAGAAAAGAGCGCTTTACAGCGCTTTCTGGCTGCTAGAGACACGCAGAAAGAGCAAGTGTGGCAGAATGTGTTCCAAAGCAGCTGGAGCTACCACGGGCTCCGGACAGGCTTCTTTTCACTTGGAGAACACAGAAAACACACCAAGGTGCTGCTGCAAGCAAAGTTACAGAGGTTTCCCAGAGTGTTGCTTTTCTCGAGAAAAGAGCGCTTTACAGCGCTTTCTGGCTGCTAGAGACATGCAGAAAGAGCAAGTGTGGCAGAATGTGTTCCAAAGCAGCTGGAGCTACCACGGGCTCCGGACAGGCTTATTTTCACTTGGAGAACACAGAAAACACACCAAGGTGCTGCTGCAAGCAAAGTTACAGAGGTTTCCCAGAGTGTTGCTTTTCTCGAGAAAAGAGCGCTTTACAGCGCTTTCTGGCTGCTAGAGACATGCAGAAAGAGCAAGTGTGGCAGAATGTGTTCCAAAGCAGCTGGAGCTACCACGGGCTCCGGACAGGCTTCTTTTCACTTGGAGAACACAGAAAACACACCAAGGTGCTGCTGCAAGCAAAGTTACAGAGGTTTCCCAGAGTGTTGCTTTTCTCGAGAAAAGAGCGCTTTACAGCGCTTTCTGGCTGCTAGAGACATGCAGAAAGAGCAAGTGTGGCAGAATGTGTTCCAAAGCAGCTGGAGCTACCACGGGCTCCGGACAGGCTTATTTTCACTTGGAGAACACAGAAAACACACCAAGGTGCTGCTGCAAGCAAAGTTACAGAAGTCCCCCTGAGTGTTGCTTTTCTCGAGAAAAGAGCGCTTTACAGCGCTTTCTGGCTGCTAGAGACACGCAGAAAGAGCAAGTGTGGCAGAATGTGTTCCAAAGCAGCTGGAGCTACCACGGGCTCCGGACAGGCTTATTTTCACTTGGAGAACACAGAAAACACACCAAGGTGCTGCTGCAAGCAAAGTTACAGAGGTTTCCCAGAGTGTTGCTTTTCTCGAGAAAAGAGCGCTTTACAGCGCTTTCTGGCTGCTAGAGACATGCAGAAAGAGCAAGTGTGGCACAATGTGTTCCAAAGCAGCTGGAGCTACCACGGGCTCCGGACAGGCTTATTTTCACTTGGAGAACACAGAAAACACACCAAGGTGCTGCTGCAAGCAAAGTTACAGAGGTTTCCCAGAGTGTTGCTTTTCTCGAGAAAAGAGCGCTTTACAGCGCTTTCTGGCTGCTAGAGACATGCAGAAAGAGCAAGTGTGGCAGAATGTGTTCCAAAGCAGCTGGAGCTACCACGGGCTCCGGACAGGCTTATTTTCACTTGGAGAACACAGAAAACACACCAAGGTGCTGCTGCAAGCAAAGTTACAGAGGTTTCCCAGAGTGTTGCTTTTCTCGAGAAAAGAGTGCTTTACAGCACTTTCTGGCTGCTAGAGACATGCAGAAAGAGCAAGTGTGGCAGAATGTGTTCCAAAGCAGCTGGAGCTACCACGGGCTCCGGACAGGCTTATTTTCACTTGGAGAACACAGAAAACACACCAAGGTGCTGCTGCAAGCAAAGTTACAGAGGTTTCCCAGAGTGTTGCTTTTCTCGAGAAAAGAGTGCTTTACAGCGCTTTCTGGCTGCTAGAGACACGCAGAAAGAGCAAGTGTGGCAGAATGTGTTCCAAAGCAGCTGGAGCTACCACGGGCTCCGGACAGGCTTCTTTTCACTTGGAGAACACAGAAAACACACCAAGGTGCTGCTGCAAGCAAAGTTACAGAAGTCCCCCTGAGTGTTGCTTTTCTGGAGAAAAGAGCGCTTTACAGCGCTTTCTGGCTGCTAGAGACACGCAGAAAGAGCAAGTGTGGCAGAATGTGTTCCAAAGCAGCTGGAGCTACCACGGGCTCCGGACAGGCTTATTTTCACTTGGAGAACACAGAAAACACACCAAGGTGCTGCTGCAAGCAAAGTTACAGAGGTTTCCCAGAGTGTTGCTTTTCTCGAGAAAAGAGCGCTTTACAGCGCTTTCTGGCTGCTAGAGACATGCAGAAAGAGCAAGTGTGGCAGAATGTGTTCCAAAGCGGCTGGAGCTACCACGGGCTCCGGACAGGCTTATTTTCACTTGGAGAACACAGAAAACACACCAAGGTGCTGCTGCAAGCAAAGTTACAGAAGTCCCCCTGAGTGTTGCTTTTCTCGAGAAAAGAGCGCTTTACAGCGCTTTCTGGCTGCTAGAGACATGCAGAAAGAGCAAGTGTGGCAGAATGTGTTCCAAAGCAGCTGGAGCTACCACGGGCTCCGGACAGGCTTCTTTTCACTTGGAGAACACAGAAAACACACCAAGGTGCTGCTGCAAGCAAAGTTACAGAGGTTTCCCAGAGTGTTGCTTTTCTCGAGAAAAGAGCGCTTTACAGCGCTTTCTGGCTGCTAGAGACATGCAGAAAGAGCAAGTGTGGCAGAATGTGTTCCAAAGCAGCTGGAGCTACCACGGGCTCCGGACAGGCTTATTTTCACTTGGAGAACACAGAAAACACACCAAGGTGCTGCTGCAAGCAAAGTTACAGAGGTTTCCCAGAGTGTTGCTTTTCTCGAGAAAAGAGCGCTTTACAGCGCTTTCTGGCTGCTAGAGACATGCAGAAAGAGCAAGTGTGGCAGAATGTGTTCCAAAGCGGCTGGAGCTACCACGGGCTCCGGACAGGCTTATTTTCACTTGGAGAACACAGAAAACACACCAAGGTGCTGCTGCAAGCAAAGTTACAGAGGTTTCCCAGAGTGTTGCTTTTCTCGAGAAAAGAGCGCTTTACAGCGCTTTCTGGCTGCTAGAGACATGCAGAAAGAGCAAGTGTGGCAGAATGTGTTCCAAAGCAGCTGGAGCTACCACGGGCTCCGGACAGGCTTCTTTTCACTTGGAGAACACAGAAAACACACCAAGGTGCTGCTGCAAGCAAAGTTACAGAGGTTTCCCAGAGTGTTGCTTTTCTCGAGAAAAGAGCGCTTTACAGCGCTTTCTGGCTGCTAGAGACATGCAGAAAGAGCAAGTGTGGCAGAATGTGTTCCAAAGCAGCTGGAGCTACCACGGGCTCCGGACAGGCTTATTTTCACTTGGAGAACACAGAAAACACACCAAGGTGCTGCTGCAAGCAAAGTTACAGAGGTTTCCCAGAGTGTTGCTTTTCTCAAGAAAAGAGTGCTTTACAGCGCTTTCTGGCTGCTAGAGACATGCAGAAAGAGCAAGTGTGGCAGAATGTGTTCCAAAGCAGCTGGAGCTACCACGGGCTCCGGACAGGCTTATTTTCACTTGGAGAACACAGAAAACACACCAAGGTGCTGCTGCAAGCAAAGTTACAGAGGTTTCCCAGAGTGTTGCTTTTCTCGAGAAAAGAGCGCTTTACAGCGCTTTCTGGCTGCTAGAGACACGCAGAAAGAGCAAGTGTGGCAGAATGTGTTCCAAAGCAGCTGGAGCTACCACGGGCTCCGGACAGGCTTATTTTCACTTGGAGAACACAGAAAACACACCAAGGTGCTGCTGCAAGCAAAGTTACAGAGGTTTCCCAGAGTGTTGCTTTTCTCGAGAAAAGAGCGCTTTACAGCGCTTTCTGGCTGCTAGAGACATGCAGAAAGAGCAAGTGTGGCAGAATGTGTTCCAAAGCAGCTGGAGCTACCACGGGCTCCGGACAGGCTTATTTTCACTTGGAGAACACAGAAAACACACCAAGGTGCTGCTGCAAGCAAAGTTACAGAGGTTTCCCAGAGTGTTGCTTTTCTCGAGAAAAGAGCGCTTTACAGCGCTTTCTGGCTGCTAGAGACATGCAGAAAGAGCAAGTGTGGCAGAATGTGTTCCAAAGCAGCTGGAGCTACCACGGGCTCCGGACAGGCTTCTTTTCACTTGGAGAACACAGAAAACACACCAAGGTGCTGCTGCAAGCAAAGTTACAGAGGTTTCCCAGAGTGTTGCTTTTCTCGAGAAAAGAGCGCTTTACAGCGCTTTCTGGCTGCTAGAGACATGCAGAAAGAGCAAGTGTGGCAGAATGTGTTCCAAAGCAGCTGGAGCTACCACGGGCTCCGGACAGGCTTATTTTCACTAGGAGAACACAGAAAACACACCAAGGTGCTGCTGCAAGCAAAGTTACAGAAGTCCCCCTGAGTGTTGCTTTTTTCGAGAAAATAGCACTTTACAGCGCTTTCTGGCTGCTAGAGACATGCAGAAAGAGCAAGTGTGGCAGAATGTGTTCCAAAGCAGCTGGAGCTACCACGGGCTCCGGACAGGCTTATTTTCACTTGGAGAACACAGAAAACACACCAAGGTGCTGCTGCAAGCAAAGTTACAGAAGTCCCCCTGAGTGTTGCTTTTCTCGAGAAAAGAGCGCTTTACAGCGCTTTCTGGCTGCTAGAGACACGCAGAAAGAGCAAGTGTGGCAGAATGTGTTCCAAAGCAGCTGGAGCTACCACGGGCTCCGGACAGGCTTATTTTCACTTGGAGAACACAGAAAACACACCAAGGTGCTGCTGCAAGCAAAGTTACAGAAGTCCCCCTGAGTGTTGCTTTTCTCGAGAAAAGAGCACTTTACAGTGCTTTCTGGCTGCTAGAGACATGCAGAAAGAGCAAGTGTGGCAGAATGTGTTCCAAAGCAGCTGGAGCTACCACGGGCTCCGGACAGGCTTATTTTCACTTGGAGAACACAGAAAACACACCAAGGTGCTGCTGCAAGCAAAGTTACAGAGGTTTCCCAGAGTGTTGCTTTTCTCGAGAAAAGAGCGCTTTACAGCGCTTTCTGGCTGCTAGAGACATGCAGAAAGAGCAAGTGTGGCAGAATGTGTTCCAAAGCAGCTGGAGCTACCATGGGCTCCGGACAGGCTTATTTTCACTTGGAGAACACAGAAAACACACCAAGGTGCTGCTGCAAGCAAAGTTACAGAGGTTTCCCAGAGTGTTGCTTTTCTCGAGAAAAGAGCGCTTTACAGCGCTTTCTGGCTGCTAGAGACATGCAGAAAGAGCAAGTGTGGCAGAATGTGTTCCAAAGCAGCTGGAGCTACCACGGGCTCCGGACAGGCTTATTTTCACTTGGAGAACACAGAAAACACACCAAGGTGCTGCTGCAAGCAAAGTTACAGAGGTTTCCCAGAGTGTTGCTTTTCTCGAGAAAAGAGCGCTTTACAGCGCTTTCTGGCTGCTAGAGACATGCAGAAAGAGCAAGTGTGGCAGAATGTGTTCCAAAGCAGCTGGAGCTACCACGGGCTCCGGACAGGCTTATTTTCACTTGGAGAACACAGAAAACACACCAAGGTGCTGCTGCAAGCAAAGTTACAGAGGTTTCCCAGAGTGTTGCTTTTCTCGAGAAAAGAGCGCTTTACAGCGCTTTCTGGCTGCTAGAGACATGCAGAAAGAGCAAGTGTGGCAGAATGTGTTCCAAAGCAGCTGGAGCTACCACGGGCTCCGGACAGGCTTCTTTTCACTTGGAGAACACAGAAAACACACCAAGGTGCTGCTGCAAGCAAAGTTACAGAGGTTTCCCAGAGTGTTGCTTTTCTCGAGAAAAGAGCGCTTTACAGCGCTTTCTGGCTGCTAGAGACATGCAGAAAGAGCAAGTGTGGCAGAATGTGTTCCAAAGCAGCTGGAGCTACCACGGGCTCCGGACAGGCTTATTTTCACTTGGAGAACACAGAAAACACACCAAGGTGCTGCTGCAAGCAAAGTTACAGAGGTTTCCCAGAGTGTTGCTTTTCTCGAGAAAAGAGCGCTTTACAGCGCTTTCTGGCTGCTAGAGACACGCAGAAAGAGCAAGTGTGGCAGAATGTGTTCCAAAGCAGCTGGAGCTACCACGGGCTCCGGACAGGCTTATTTTCACTAGGAGAACACAGAAAACACACCAAGGTGCTGCTGCAAGCAAAGTTACAGAAGTCCCCCTGAGTGTTGCTTTTTTCGAGATAATAGCACTTTACAGCGCTTTCTGGCTGCTAGAGACACGCAGAAAGAGCAAGTGTGGCAGAATGTGTTCCAAAGCAGCTGGAGCTACCACGGGCTCCGGACAGGCTTATTTTCACTTGGAGAACACAGAAAACACACCAAGGTGCTGCTGCAAGCAAAGTTACAGAAGTCCCCCTGAGTGTTGCTTTTCTCGAGAAAAGAGCGCTTTACAGCGCTTTCTGGCTGCTAGAGACATGCAGAAAGAGCAAGTGTGGCAGAATGTGTTCCAAAGCAGCTGGAGCTACCACGGGCTCCGGACAGGCTTATTTTCACTTGGAGAACACAGAAAACACACCAAGGTGCTGCTGCAAGCAAAGTTACAGAAGTCCCCCTGAGTGTTGCTTTTCTCGAGAAAAGAGCGCTTTACAGCGCTTTCTGGCTGCTAGAGACACGCAGAAAGAGCAAGTGTGGCAGAATGTGTTCCAAAGCAGCTGGAGCTACCACGGGCTCCGGACAGGCTTATTTTCACTTGGAGAACACAGAAAACACACCAAGGTGCTGCTGCAAGCAAAGTTACAGAGGTTTCCCAGAGTGTTGCTTTTCTCGAGAAAAGAGCGCTTTACAGCGCTTTCTGGCTGCTAGAGACATGCAGAAAGAGCAAGTGTGGCAGAATGTGTTCCAAAGCAGCTGGAGCTACCACGGGCTCCGGACAGGCTTATTTTCACTTGGAGAACACAGAAAACACACCAAGGTGCTGCTGCAAGCAAAGTTACAGAGGTTTCCCAGAGTGTTGCTTTTCTCGAGAAAAGAGCGCTTTACAGCGCTTTCTGGCTGCTAGAGACACGCAGAAAGAGCAAGTGTGGCAGAATGTGTTCCAAAGCAGCTGGAGCTACCACGGGCTCCGGACAGGCTTATTTTCACTT
>NW_028154352.1:0-28972 GCF_965231275.1 Zosterops lateralis
AACACTCTGGGGGACCTCTGTAACTTTGCTTGCAGCAGCACCTTGGGGTGTTTTCTGTGTTCTCCAAGTGAAAATAAGCCTGTCCGGAGCCCGTGGTAGCTCCAGCTGCTTTCGAACACGTTCTGCCACACTTGCTGTTTCTGCATGTCTCTAGCAGCCAGAAAGCGCTGTAAAGCGCTCTTTTGCCCGAGAAAAGCAACACTCTGGGGGACCTCTGTAACTTTGCTTGCAGCAGCACCTTGGGGTGTTTTCTGTGTTCTCCAAGTGAAAATAAGCCTGTCCGGAGCCCGTGGTAGCTCCAGCTGCTTTGGAACACATTCTGCCACACTTGCTCTTTCTGCATGTCTCTAGCAGCCAGAAAGCGCTGTAAAGCGCTCTTTTGCCCGAGAAAAGCAACACTCTGGGGGACCTCTGTAACTTTGCTTGCAGCAGCACCTTGGTGTGTTTTCTGTGTTCTCCAAGTGAAAATAAGCCTGTCCGGAGCCCGTGGTAGCTCCAGCTGCTTTGGAACACATTCTGCCACACTTGCTCTTTCTGCATGTCTCTAGCAGCCAGAAAGCGCTGTAAAGCGCTCTTTTCTCGAGAAAAGCAACACTCTGGGAAAGCCTCCTTAACTTTGCTTGCAGCAGCACCTTGGTGTGTTTTCTGTGTTCTCCAAGTGAAAATAAGCCTGTCCGGAGCCCGTGGTAGCTCCAGCTGCTTTGGAACACATTCTGCCACACTTGCTCTTTCTGCATGTCTCTAGCAGCCAGAAAGCGCTGTAAAGCGCTCTTTTCTCGAGAAAAGCAACACTCTGGGAAACCTCTGTAACTTTGCTTGCAGCAGCACCTTGGTGTGTTTTCTGTGTTCTCCAAGTGAAAATAAGCCTGTCCGGAGCCCGTGGTAGCTCCAGCTGCTTTGGAACACATTCTGCCACACTTGCTCTTTCTGCATGTCTCTAGCAGCCAGAAAGCGCTGTAAAGCGCTCTTTTCTCGAGAAAAGCAACACTCTGGGAAACCTCTGTAACTTTGCTTGCAGCAGCACCTTGGTGTGTTTTCTGTGTTCTCCAAGTGAAAATAAGCCTGTCCGGAGCCCGTGGTAGCTCCAGCTGCTTTGGAACACATTCTGCCACACTTGCTCTTTCTGCATGTCTCTAGCAGCCAGAAAGCGCTGTAAAGCGCTCTTTTCTCGAGAAAAGCAACACTCTGGGAAACCTCTGTAACTTTGCTTGCAGCAGCACCTTGGTGTGTTTTCTGTGTTCTCCAAGTGAAAATAAGCCTGTCCGGAGCCCGTGGTAGCTCCAGCTGCTTTGGAACACATTCTGCCACACTTGCTCTTTCTGCATGTCTCTAGCAGCCAGAAAGCGCTGTAAAGCCCTCTTTTGCCCGAGAAAAGCAACACTCAGGGGGACCTCTGTAACTCTGCTTGCAGCAGCACCTTGGGGTGTTTTCTGTGTTCTCCAAGTGAAAATAAGCCTGTCCGGAGCCCGTGGTAGCTCCAGCTGCTTTGGAACACATTCTGCCACACTTGCTCTTTCTGCATGTCTCTAGCAGCCAGAAAGCGCTGTAAAGCGCTCTTTTGCCCGAGAAAAGCAACACTCTGGGAAACCTCTGTAACTTTGCTTGCAGCAGCACCTTGGGGTGTTTTCTGTGTTCTCCAAGTGAAAATAAGCCTGTGGGGAGCCCGTGGTAGCTCCAGCTGCTTTGGAACACATTCTGCCACACTTGCTCTTTCTGCATGTCTCTAGCAGCCAGAAAGCGCTGTAAAGCGCTCTTTTCTCGAGAAAAGCAACACTCTGGGAAACCTCTGTAACTTTGCTTGCAGCAGCACCTTGGTGTGTTTTCTGTGTTCTCCAAGTGAAAATAAGCCTGTCCGGAGCCCGTGGTAGCTCCAGCTGCTTTGGAACACATTCTGCCACACTTGCTCTTTCTGCATGTCTCTAGCAGCCAGAAAGCGCTGTAAAGCGCTCTTTTCTCGAGAAAAGCAACACTCTGGGAAACCTCTGTAACTTTGCTTGCAGCAGCACCTTGGTGTGTTTTCTGTGTTCTCCAAGTGAAAATAAGCCTGTCCGGAGCCCGTGGTAGCTCCAGCTGCTTTGGAACACATTCTGCCACACTTGCTCTTTCTGCATGTCTCTAGCAGCCAGAAAGCGCTGTAAAGCGCTCTTTTCTCGAGAAAAGCAACACTCTGGGAAACCTCTGTAACTTTGCTTGCAGCAGCACCTTGGTGTGTTTTCTGTGTTCTCCAAGTGAAAATAAGCCTGTCCGGAGCCCGTGGTAGCTCCAGCTGCTTTGGAACACATTCTGCCACACTTGCTCTTTCTGCATGTCTCTAGCAGCCAGAAAGCGCTGTAAAGCGCTCTTTTCTCGAGAAAAGCAACACTCTGGGAAACCTCTGTAACTTTGCTTGCAGCAGCACCTTGGTGTGTTTTCTGTGTTCTCCAAGTGAAAATAAGCCTGTCCGGAGCCCGTGGTAGCTCCAGCTGCTTTGGAACACATTCTGCCACACTTGCTCTTTCTGCATGTCTCTAGCAGCCAGAAAGCGCTGTAAAGCCCTCTTTTGCCCGAGAAAAGCAACACTCAGGGGGACCTCTGTAACTTTGCTTGCAGCAGCACCTTGGGGTGTTTTCTGTGTTCTCCAAGTGAAAATAAGCCTGTCCGGAGCCCGTGGTAGCTCCAGCTGCTTTGGAACACATTCTGCCACACTTGCTGTTTCTGCATGTCTCTAGCAGCCAGAAAGCGCTGTAAAGCGCTCTTTTGCCCGAGAAAAGCAACACTCTGGGGGACCTCTGTAACTTTGCTTGCAGCAGCACCTTGGGGTGTTTTCTGTGTTCTCCAAGTGAAAATAAGCCTGTCCGGAGCCCGTGGTAGCTCCAGCTGCTTTGGAACACGTTCTGCCACACTTGCTGTTTCTGCATGTCTCTAGCAGCCAGAAAGCGCTGTAAAGCGCTCTTTTCTCGAGAAAAGCAACACTCTGGGAAACCTCTGTAACTTTGCTTGCAGCAGCACCTTGGTGTGTTTTCTGTGTTCTCCAAGTGAAAATAAGCCTGTCCGGAGCCCGTGGTAGCTCCAGCTGCTTTGGAACACATTCTGCCACACTTGCTCTTTCTGCATGTCTCTAGCAGCCAGAAAGCGCTGTAAAGCCCTCTTTTCTCAAGAAAAGCAACACTCTGGGAAACCTCTGTAACTTTGCTTGCAGCAGCACCTTGGTGTGTTTTCTGTGTTCTCCAAGTGAAAATAAGCCTGTCCGGAGCCCGTGGTAGCTCCAGCTGCTTTGGAACACATTCTGCCACACTTGCTCTTTCTGCATGTCTCTAGCAGCCAGAAAGCTCTGTAAAGTGCTCTTTTCTCGAGAAAAGCAACACTCTGGGAAACCTCTGTAACTTTGCTTGCAGCAGCACCTTGGTGTGTTTTCTGTGTTCTCCAAGTGAAAATAAGCCTGTCCGGAGCCCGTGGTAGCTCCAGCTGCTTTGGAACACATTCTGCCACACTTGCTCTTTCTGCATGTCTCTAGCAGCCAGAAAGCGCTGTAAAGCGCTCTTTTGCCCGAGAAAAGCAATACTCTGGGGGACCTCTGTAACTTTGCTTGCAGCAGCACCTTGGGGTGTTTTCTGTGTTCTCCAAGTGAAAATAAGCCTGTCCGGAGCCCGTGGTAGCTCCAGCTGCTTTCGAACACGTTCTGCCACACTTGCTGTTTCTGCATGTCTCTAGCAGCCAGAAAGCGCTGTAAAGCGCTCTTTTGCCCGAGAAAAGCAACACTCTGGGGGACCTCTGTAACTTTGCTTGCAGCAGCACCTTGGGGTGTTTTCTGTGTTCTCCAAGTGAAAATAAGCCTGTCCGGAGCCCGTGGTAGCTCCAGCTGCTTTGGAACACATTCTGCCACACTTGCTCTTTCTGCATGTCTCTAGCAGCCAGAAAGCGCTGTAAAGCGCTCTTTTGCCCGAGAAAAGCAACACTCTGGGGGACCTCTGTAACTTTGCTTGCAGCAGCACCTTGGTGTGTTTTCTGTGTTCTCCAAGTGAAAATAAGCCTGTCTGGAGCCCGTGGTAGCTCCAGCTGCTTTGGAACACATTCTGCCACACTTGCTCTTTCTGCATGTCTCTAGCAGCCAGAAAGCGCTGTAAAGCGCTCTTTTCTCGAGAAAAGCAACACTCTGGGAAACCTCTGTAACTTTGCTTGCAGCAGCACCTTGGTGTGTTTTCTGTGTTCTCCAAGTGAAAATAAGCCTGTCCGGAGCCCGTGGTAGCTCCAGCTGCTTTGGAACACATTCTGCCACACTTGCTCTTTCTGCATGTCTCTAGCAGCCAGAAAGCGCTGTAAAGCGCTCTTTTCTCGAGAAAAGCAACACTCTGGGAAACCTCTGTAACTTTGCTTGCAGCAGCACCTTGGTGTGTTTTCTGTGTTCTCCAAGTGAAAATAAGCCTGTGGGGAGCCCGTGGTAGCTCCAGCTGCTTTGGAACACATTCTGCCACACTTGCTCTTTCTGCATGTCTCTAGCAGCCAGAAAGCGCTGTAAAGCGCTCTTTTCTCGAGAAAAGCAACACTCTGGGAAACCTCTGTAACTTTGCTTGCAGCAGCACCTTGATGTGTTTTCTGTGTTCTCCAAGTGAAAATAAGCCTGTCCGGAGCCCGTGGTAGCTCCAGCTGCTTTGGAACACGTTCTGCCACACTTGCTGTTTCTGCATGTCTCTAGCAGCCAGAAAGCGCTGTAAAGCCCTCTTTTGCCCGAGAAAAGCAACACTCAGGGGGACCTCTGTAACTCTGCTTGCAGCAGCACCTTGGGGTGTTTTCTGTGTTCTCCAAGTGAAAATAAGCCTGTCCGGAGCCCGTGGTAGCTCCAGCTGCTTTGGAACACATTCTGCCACACTTGCTCTTTCTGCATGTCTCTAGCAGCCAGAAAGTGCTGTAAAGCGCTCTTTTGCCCGAGAAAAGCAACACTCTGGGGGACCTCTGTAACTTTGCTTGCAGCAGCACCTTGGTGTGTTTTCTGTGTTCTCCAAGTGAAAATAAGCCTGTCCGGAGCCCGTGGTAGCTCCAGCTGCTTTGGAACACGTTCTGCCACACTTGCTGTTTCTGCATGTCTCTAGCAGCCAGAAAGCGCTGTAAAGCGCTCTTTTGCCCGAGAAAAGCAACACTCTGGGAAACCTCTGTAACTTTGCTTGCAGCAGCACCTTGGTGTGTTTTCTGTGTTCTCCAAGTGAAAATAAGCCTGTCCGGAGCCCGTGGTAGCTCCAGCTGCTTTGGAACACATTCTGCCACACTTGCTGTTTCTCCATGTCTCTAGCAGCCAGAAAGCACTTTAAGCTCTCTTTTGCCCAGAAAACCAACTCTGTATACAGATCTTAGGGCCTCTCAGTGGGTTTCTATAACTTTGCTTGCAGCAGCACCTTGGTGTGTTTTCTGTGTTCTCCAAGTGAAAATAAGCCTGTCCGGAGCCCGTGGTAGCTCCAGCTGCTTTGGAACACATTCTGCCACACTTGCTCTTTCTGCATGTCTCTAGCAGCCAGAAAGCGCTGTAAAGCTCTCTTTTCTCGAGAAAAGCAACACTCTGGGAAACCTCTGTAACTTTGCTTGCAGCAGCACCTTGGTGTGTTTTCTGTGTTCTCCAAGTGAAAATAAGCCTGTCCGGAGCCCGTGGTAGCTCCAGCTGCTTTGGAACACATTCTGCCACACTTGCTCTTTCTGCATGTCTCTAGCAGCCAGAAAGCGCTGTAAAGCGCTCTTTTCTCGAGAAAAGCAACACTCTGGGAAACCTCTGTAACTTTGCTTGCAGCAGCACCTTGGTGTGTTTTCTGTGTTCTCCAAGTGAAAATAAGCCTGTCCGGAGCCCGTGGTAGCTCCAGCTGCTTTGGAACACATTCTGCCACACTTGCTCTTTCTGCATGTCTCTAGCAGCCAGAAAGCGCTGTAAAGCGCTCTTTTCTCGAGAAAAGCAACACTCTGGGAAACCTCTGTAACTTTGCTTGCAGCAGCACCTTGGTGTGTTTTCTGTGTTCTCCAAGTGAAAATAAGCCTGTCCGGAGCCCGTGGTAGCTCCAGCTGCTTTGGAACACATTCTGCCACACTTGCTCTTTCTGCATGTCTCTAGCAGCCAGAAAGCGCTGTAAAGCGCTCTTTTCTCGAGAAAAGCAACACTCTGGGAAACCTCTGTAACTTTGCTTGCAGCAGCACCTTGGTGTGTTTTCTGTGTTCTCCAAGTGAAAATAAGCCTGTCCGGAGCCCGTGGTAGCTCCAGCTGCTTTGGAACACATTCTGCCACACTTGCTCTTTCTGCATGTCTCTAGCAGCCAGAAAGCGCTGTAAAGCGCTCTTTTCTCGAGAAAAGCAACACTCTGGGAAACCTCTGTAACTTTGCTTGCAGCAGCACCTTGGTGTGTTTTCTGTGTTCTCCAAGTGAAAATAAGCCTGTCCGGAGCCCGTGGTAGCTCCAGCTGCTTTGGAACACATTCTGCCACACTTGCTCTTTCTGCATGTCTCTAGCAGCCAGAAAGCGCTGTAAAGCGCTCTTTTCTCGAGAAAAGCAACACTCTGGGAAACCTCTGTAACTTTGCTTGCAGCAGCACCTTGGTGTGTTTTCTGTGTTCTCCAAGTGAAAATAAGCCTGTCCGGAGCCCGTGGTAGCTCCAGCTGCTTTGGAACACATTCTGCCACACTTGCTCTTTCTGCATGTCTCTAGCAGCCAGAAAGCGCTGTAAAGCGCTCTTTTCTCGAGAAAAGCAACACTCTGGGAAACCTCTGTAACTTTGCTTGCAGCAGCACCTTGGTGTGTTTTCTGTGTTCTCCAAGTGAAAATAAGCCTGTCCGGAGCCCGTGGTAGCTCCAGCTGCTTTGGAACACATTCTGCCACACTTGCTCTTTCTGCATGTCTCTAGCAGCCAGAAAGCGCTGTAAAGCGCTCTTTTCTCGAGAAAAGCAACACTCTGGGAAACCTCTGTAACTTTGCTTGCAGCAGCACCTTGGTGTGTTTTCTGTGTTCTCCAAGTGAAAATAAGCCTGTCCGGAGCCCGTGGTAGCTCCAGCTGCTTTGGAACACATTCTGCCACACTTGCTCTTTCTGCATGTCTCTAGCAGCCAGAAAGCGCTGTAAAGCGCTCTTTTCTCGAGAAAAGCAACACTCTGGGAAACCTCTGTAACTTTGCTTGCAGCAGCACCTTGGTGTGTTTTCTGTGTTCTCCAAGTGAAAATAAGCCTGTCCGGAGCCCGTGGTAGCTCCAGCTGCTTTGGAACACATTCTGCCACACTTGCTCTTTCTGCATGTCTCTAGCAGCCAGAAAGCGCTGTAAAGCGCTCTTTTCTCGAGAAAAGCAACACTCTGGGAAACCTCTGTAACTTTGCTTGCAGCAGCACCTTGGTGTGTTTTCTGTGTTCTCCAAGTGAAAATAAGCCTGTCCGGAGCCCGTGGTAGCTCCAGCTGCTTTGGAACACATTCTGCCACACTTGCTCTTTCTGCATGTCTCTAGCAGCCAGAAAGCGCTGTAAAGCGCTCTTTTCTCGAGAAAAGCAACACTCTGGGAAACCTCTGTAACTTTGCTTGCAGCAGCACCTTGGTGTGTTTTCTGTGTTCTCCAAGTGAAAATAAGCCTGTCCGGAGCCCGTGGTAGCTCCAGCTGCTTTGGAACACATTCTGCCACACTTGCTCTTTCTGCATGTCTCTAGCAGCCAGAAAACGCTGTAAAGCGCTCTTTTCTCGAGAAAAGCAACACTCTGGGAAACCTCTGTAACTTTGCTTGCAGCAGCACCTTGGTGTGTTTTCTGTGTTCTCCAAGTGAAAATAAGCCTGTCCGGAGCCCGTGGTAGCTCCAGCTGCTTTGGAACACATTCTGCCACACTTGCTCTTTCTGCATGTCTCTAGCAGCCAGAAAGCGCTGTAAAGTGCTCTTTTCTCGAGAAAAGCAACACTCTGGGAAACCTCTGTAACTTTGCTTGCAGCAGCACCTTGGTGTGTTTTCTGTGTTCTCCAAGTGAAAATAAGCCTGTCCGGAGCCCGTGGTAGCTCCAGCTGCTTTGGAACACATTCTGCCACACTTGCTCTTTCTGCATGTCTCTAGCAGCCAGAAAGCGCTGTAAAGCGCTCTTTTCTTGAGAAAAGCAACACTCTGGGAAACCTCTGTAACTTTGCTTGCAGCAGCACCTTGGTGTGTTTTCTGTGTTCTCCAAGTGAAAATAAGCCTGTCCGGAGCCCGTGGTAGCTCCAGCTGCTTTGGAACACATTCTGCCACACTTGCTCTTTCTGCATGTCTCTAGCAGCCAGAAAGCGCTGTAAAGCGCTCTTTTCTCGAGAAAAGCAACACTCTGGGAAACCTCTGTAACTTTGCTTGCAGCAGCACCTTGGTGTGTTTTCTGTGTTCTCCAAGTGAAAATAAGCCTGTCCGGAGCCCGTGGTAGCTCCAGCTGCTTTGGAACACATTCTGCCACACTTGCTCTTTCTGCATGTCTCTAGCAGCCAGAAAGCGCTGTAAAGCGCTCTTTTCTCGAGAAAAGCAACACTCTGGGAAAGCTCTGTAACTTTGCTTGCAGCAGCACCTTGGTGTGTTTTCTGTGTTCTCCAAGTGAAAATAAGCCTGTCCGGAGCCCGTGGTAGCTCCAGCTGCTTTGGAACACATTCTGCCACACTTGCTCTTTCTGCATGTCTCTAGCAGCCAGAAAGCGCTGTAAAGCGCTCTTTTCTCGAGAAAAGCAACACTCTGGGAAACCTCTGTAACTTTGCTTGCAGCAGCACCTTGGTGTGTTTTCTGTGTTCTCCAAGTGAAAATAAGCCTGTCCGGAGCCCGTGGTAGCTCCAGCTGCTTTGGAACACATTCTGCCACACTTGCTCTTTCTGCATGTCTCTAGCAGCCAGAAAGCGCTGTAAAGCGCTCTTTTGCCCGAGAAAAGCAACACTCTGGGGGACCTCTGTAACTTTGCTTGCAGCAGCACCTTGGGGTGTTTTCTGTGTTCTCCAAGTGAAAATAAGCCTGTCCGGAGCCCGTGGTAGCTCCAGCTGCTTTGGAACACATTCTGCCACACTTGCTCTTTCTGCATGTCTCTAGCAGCCAGAAAGCGCTGTAAAGCGCTCTTTTCTCGAGAAAAGCAACACTCTGGGAAACCTCTGTAACTTTGCTTGCAGCAGCACCTTGGTGTGTTTTCTGTGTTCTCCAAGTGAAAATAAGCCTGTCCGGAGCCCGTGGTAGCTCCAGCTGCTTTGGAACACATTCTGCCACACTTGCTCTTTCTGCATGTCTCTAGCAGCCAGAAAGCGCTGTAAAGCGCTCTTTTCTCGAGAAAAGCAACACTCTGGGAAACCTCTGTAACTTTGCTTGCAGCAGCACCTTGGTGTGTTTTCTGTGTTCTCCAAGTGAAAATAAGCCTGTCCGGAGCCCGTGGTAGCTCCAGCTGCTTTGGAACACATTCTGCCACACTTGCTCTTTCTGCATGTCTCTAGCAGCCAGAAAGCGCTGTAAAGCGCTCTTTTCTCGAGAAAAGCAACACTCTGGGAAACCTCTGTAACTTTGCTTGCAGCAGCACCTTGATGTGTTTTCTGTGTTCTCCAAGTGAAAATAAGCCTGTCCGGAGCCCGTGGTAGCTCCAGCTGCTTTGGAACACGTTCTGCCACACTTGCTGTTTCTGCATGTCTCTAGCAGCCAGAAAGCGCTGTAAAGCCCTCTTTTGCCCGAGAAAAGCAACACTCAGGGGGACCTCTGTAACTCTGCTTGCAGCAGCACCTTGGGGTGTTTTCTGTGTTCTCCAAGTGAAAATAAGCCTGTCCGGAGCCCGTGGTAGCTCCAGCTGCTTTGGAACACATTCTGCCACACTTGCTCTTTCTGCATGTCTCTAGCAGCCAGAAAGTGCTGTAAAGCGCTCTTTTGCCCGAGAAAAGCAACACTCTGGGGGACCTCTGTAACTTTGCTTGCAGCAGCACCTTGGTGTGTTTTCTGTGTTCTCCAAGTGAAAATAAGCCTGTCCGGAGCCCGTGGTAGCTCCAGCTGCTTTGGAACACGTTCTTCCACACTTGCTGTTTCTGCATGTCTCTAGCAGCCAGAAAGCGCTGTAAAGCGCTCTTTTGCCCGAGAAAAGCAACACTCTGGGAAACCTCTGTAACTTTGCTTGCAGCAGCACCTTGGTGTGTTTTCTGTGTTCTCCAAGTGAAAATAAGCCTGTCCGGAGCCCATGGTAGCTCCAGCTGCTTTGGAACACATTCTGCCACACTTGCTGTTTCTCCATGTCTCTAGCAGCCAGAAAGCACTTTAAGCTCTCTTTTGCCCAGAAAACCAACTCTGTATACAGATCTTAGGGCCTCTCAGTGGGTTTCTATAACTTTGCTTGCAGCAGCACCTTGGTGTGTTTTCTGTGTTCTCCAAGTGAAAATAAGCCTGTCCGGAGCCCGTGGTAGCTCCAGCTGCTTTGGAACACATTCTGCCACACTTGCTCTTTCTGCATGTCTCTAGCAGCCAGAAAGCGCTGTAAAGCGCTCTTTTCTCGAGAAAAGCAACACTCTGGGAAACCTCTGTAACTTTGCTTGCAGCAGCACCTTGGTGTGTTTTCTGTGTTCTCCAAGTGAAAATAAGCCTGTCCGGAGCCCGTGGTAGCTCCAGCTGCTTTGGAACACATTCTGCCACACTTGCTCTTTCTGCATGTCTCTAGCAGCCAGAAAGCGCTGTAAAGCGCTCTTTTCTCGAGAAAAGCAACACTCTGGGAAACCTCTGTAACTTTGCTTGCAGCAGCACCTTGGTGTGTTTTCTGTGTTCTCCAAGTGAAAATAAGCCTGTCCGGAGCCCGTGGTAGCTCCAGCTGCTTTGGAACACATTCTGCCACACTTGCTCTTTCTGCATGTCTCTAGCAGCCAGAAAGCGCTGTAAAGCGCTCTTTTCTCGAGAAAAGCAACACTCTGGGAAACCTCTGTAACTTTGCTTGCAGCAGCACCTTGGTGTGTTTTCTGTGTTCTCCAAGTGAAAATAAGCCTGTCCGGAGCCCGTGGTAGCTCCAGCTGCTTTGGAACACATTCTGCCACACTTGCTCTTTCTGCATGTCTCTAGCAGCCAGAAAGCGCTGTAAAGCGCTCTTTTCTCGAGAAAAGCAACACTCTGGGAAACCTCTGTAACTTTGCTTGCAGCAGCACCTTGGTGTGTTTTCTGTGTTCTCCAAGTGAAAATAAGCCTGTCCGGAGCCCGTGGTAGCTCCAGCTGCTTTGGAACACATTCTGCCACACTTGCTCTTTCTGCATGTCTCTAGCAGCCAGAAAGCGCTGTAAAGCGCTCTTTTCTCGAGAAAAGCAACACTCTGGGAAACCTCTGTAACTTTGCTTGCAGCAGCACCTTGGTGTGTTTTCTGTGTTCTCCAAGTGAAAATAAGCCTGTCCGGAGCCCGTGGTAGCTCCAGCTGCTTTGGAACACATTCTGCCACACTTGCTCTTTCTGCATGTCTCTAGCAGCCAGAAAGCGCTGTAAAGCGCTCTTTTCTCGAGAAAAGCAACACTCTGGGAAACCTCTGTAACTTTGCTTGCAGCAGCACCTTGGGGTGTTTTCTGTGTTCTCCAAGTGAAAATAAGCCTGTCCGGAGCCCGTGGTAGCTCCAGCTGCTTTGGAACACATTCTGCCACACTTGCTCTTTCTGCATGTCTCTAGCAGCCAGAAAGCGCTGTAAAGTGCTCTTTTCTCGAGAAAAGCAACACTCTGGGAAACCTCTGTAACTTTGCTTGCAGCAGCACCTTGGTGTGTTTTCTGTGTTCTCCAAGTGAAAATAAGCCTGTCCGGAGCCCGTGGTAGCTCCAGCTGCTTTGGAACACATTCTGCCACACTTGCTCTTTCTGCATGTCTCTAGCAGCCAGAAAGCGCTGTAAAGCGCTCTTTTCTTGAGAAAAGCAACACTCTGGGAAACCTCTGTAACTTTGCTTGCAGCAGCACCTTGGTGTGTTTTCTGTGTTCTCCAAGTGAAAATAAGCCTGTCCGGAGCCCGTGGTAGCTCCAGCTGCTTTGGAACACATTCTGCCACACTTGCTCTTTCTGCATGTCTCTAGCAGCCAGAAAGCGCTGTAAAGCGCTCTTTTCTCGAGAAAAGCAACACTCTGGGAAACCTCTGTAACTTTGCTTGCAGCAGCACCTTGGTGTGTTTTCTGTGTTCTCCAAGTGAAAATAAGCCTGTCCGGAGCCCGTGGTAGCTCCAGCTGCTTTGGAACACATTCTGCCACACTTGCTCTTTCTGCATGTCTCTAGCAGCCAGAAAGCGCTGTAAAGCGCTCTTTTCTCGAGAAAAGCAACACTCTGGGAAAGCTCTGTAACTTTGCTTGCAGCAGCACCTTGGTGTGTTTTCTGTGTTCTCCAAGTGAAAATAAGCCTGTCCGGAGCCCGTGGTAGCTCCAGCTGCTTTGGAACACATTCTGCCACACTTGCTCTTTCTGCATGTCTCTAGCAGCCAGAAAGCGCTGTAAAGCGCTCTTTTCTCGAGAAAAGCAACACTCTGGGAAACCTCTGTAACTTTGCTTGCAGCAGCACCTTGGTGTGTTTTCTGTGTTCTCCAAGTGAAAATAAGCCTGTCCGGAGCCCGTGGTAGCTCCAGCTGCTTTGGAACACATTCTGCCACACTTGCTCTTTCTGCATGTCTCTAGCAGCCAGAAAGCGCTGTAAAGCGCTCTTTTCTCGAGAAAAGCAACACTCTGGGAAACCTCTGTAACTTTGCTTGCAGCAGCACCTTGGTGTGTTTTCTGTGTTCTCCAAGTGAAAATAAGCCTGTCCGGAGCCCGTGGTAGCTCCAGCTGCTTTGGAACACATTCTGCCACACTTGCTCTTTCTGCATGTCTCTAGCAGCCAGAAAGCGCTGTAAAGCGCTCTTTTGCCCGAGAAAAGCAACACTCAGGGGGACCTCTGTAACTTTGCTTGCAGCAGCACCTTGGGGTGTTTTCTGTGTTCTCCAAGTGAAAATAAGCCTGTCCGGAGCCCGTGGTAGCTCCAGCTGCTTTGGAACACATTCTGCCACACTTGCTCTTTCTGCATGTCTCTAGCAGCCAGAAAGCGCTGTAAAGCGCTCTTTTGCCCGAGAAAAGCAACACTCTGGGGGACCTCTGTAACTTTGCTTGCAGCAGCACCTTGGGGTGTTTTCTGTGTTCTCCAAGTGAAAATAAGCCTGTCCGGAGCCCGTGGTAGCTCCAGCTGCTTTGGAACACATTCTGCCACACTTGCTCTTTCTGCATGTCTCTAGCAGCCAGAAAGCACTGTAAAGCGCTCTTTTGCCCGAGAAAAGCAACACTCTGGGAAACCTCTGTAACTTTGCTTGCAGCAGCACCTTGGGGTGTTTTCTGTGTTCTCCAAGTGAAAATAAGCCTGTCCGGAGCCCGTGGTAGCTCCAGCTGCTTTGGAACACGTTCTGCCACACTTGCTCTTTCTGCATGTCTCTAGCAGCCAGAAAGCGCTGTAAAGCGCTCTTTTGCCCGAGAAAAGCAACTCTCTGGGGGACCTCTGTAACTTTGCTTGCAGCAGCACCTTGGGGTGTTTTCTGTGTTCTCCAAGTGAAAATAAGCCTGTCCGGAGCCCGTGGTAGCTCCAGCTGCTTTGGAACACGTTCTGCCACACTTGCTCTTTCTGCATGTCTCTAGCAGCCAGAAAGCGCTGTAAAGCGCTCTTTTGCCCGAGAAAAGCAACACTCTGGGGGACCTCTGTAACTTTGCTTGCAGCAGCACCTTGGTGTGTTTTCTGTGTTCTCCAAGTGAAAATAAGCCTGTCCGGAGCCCGTGGTAGCTCCAGCTGCTTTGGAACACATTCTGCCACACTTGCTCTTTCTGCATGTCTCTAGCAGCCAGAAAGCGCTGTAAAGCGCTCTTTTCTCGAGAAAAGCAACACTCTGGGAAACCTCTGTAACTTTGCTTGCAGCAGCACCTTGGTGTGTTTTCTGTGTTCTCCAAGTGAAAATAAGCCTGTCCGGAGCCCGTGGTAGCTCCAGCTGCTTTGGAACACATTCTGCCACACTTGCTCTTTCTGCATGTCTCTAGCAGCCAGAAAGCGCTGTAAATCGCTCTTTTCTCGAGAAAAGCAACACTCTGGGAAACCTCTGTAACTTTGCTTGCAGCAGCACCTTGATGTGTTTTCTGTGTTCTCCAAGTGAAAATAAGCCTGTCCGGAGCCCGTGGTAGCTCCAGCTGCTTTGGAACACGTTCTGCCACACTTGCTGTTTCTGCATGTCTCTAGCAGCCAGAAAGCGCTGTAAAGCGCTCTTTTCTCGAGAAAAGCAACACTCTGGGGGACCTCTGTAACTCTGCTTGCAGCAGCACCTTGGGGTGTTTTCTGTGTTCTCCAAGTGAAAATAAGCCTGTCCGGAGCCCGTGGTAGCTCCAGCTGCTTTGGAACACATTCTGCCACACTTGCTCTTTCTGCATGTCTCTAGCAGCCAGAAAGCGCTGTAAAGCGCTCTTTTCTCGAGAAAAGCAACACTCTGGGAAACCTCTGTAACTTTGCTTGCAGCAGCACCTTGGTGTGTTTTCTGTGTTCTCCAAGTGAAAATAAGCCTGTCCGGAGCCCGTGGTAGCTCCAGCTGCTTTGGAACACATTCTGCCACACTTGCTCTTTCTGCATGTCTCTAGCAGCCAGAAAGCGCTGTAAAGCGCTCTTTTCTCGAGAAAAGCAACACTCTGGGAAACCTCTGTAACTTTGCTTGCAGCAGCACCTTGGTGTGTTTTCTGTGTTCTCCAAGTGAAAATAAGCCTGTCCGGAGCCCGTGGTAGCTCCAGCTGCTTTGGAACACATTCTGCCACACTTGCTCTTTCTGCATGTCTCTAGCAGCCAGAAAGCGCTGTAAAGCGCTCTTTTCTCGAGAAAAGCAACACTCTGGGAAACCTCTGTAACTTTGCTTGCAGCAGCACCTTGGTGTGTTTTCTGTGTTCTCCAAGTGAAAATAAGCCTGTCCGGAGCCCGTGGTAGCTCCAGCTGCTTTGGAACACGTTCTGCCACACTTGCTCTTTCTGCAGGTCTCTAGCAGCCAGAAAGCGCTGTAAAGCGCTCTTTTGCCCGAGAAAAGCAACACTCTGGGGGACCTCTGTAACTTTGCTTGCAGCAGCACCTTGGGGTGTTTTCTGTGTTCTCCAAGTGAAAATAAGCCTGTCTGGAGCCCGTGGTAGCTCCAGCTGCTTTTGAACACATTCTGCCACACTTGCTGTTTCTGCATGTCTCTAGCAGCCAGAAAGCGCTGTAAAGCGCTCTTTTCTCGAGAAAAGCAACACTCTGGGAAACCTCTGTAACTTTGCTTGCAGCAGCACCTTGGTGTGTTTTCTGTGTTCTCCAAGTGAAAATAAGCCTGTCCGGAGCCCGTGGTAGCTCCAGCTGCTTTGGAACACGTTCTGCCACACTTGCTGTTTCTGCATGTCTCTAGCAGCCAGAAAGCGCTGTAAAGCGCTCTTTTCTCGAGAAAAGCAACACTCTGGGAAACCTCTGTAACTTTGCTTGCAGCAGCACCTTGGGGTGTTTTCTGTGTTCTCCAAGTGAAAATAAGCCTGTCCGGAGCCCGTGGTAGCTCCAGCTGCTTTGGAACACATTCTGCCACACTTGCTCTTTCTGCATGTCTCTAGCAGCCAGAAAGCGCTGTAAAGCGCTCTTTTCTCGAGAAAAGCAACACTCTGGGAAACCTCTGTAACTTTGCTTGCAGCAGCACCTTGGTGTGTTTTCTGTGTTCTCCAAGTGAAAATAAGCCTGTCCGGAGCCCGTGGTAGCTCCAGCTGCTTTGGAACACATTCTGCCACACTTGCTCTTTCTGCATGTCTCTAGCAGCCAGAAAGCGCTGTAAAGCGCTCTTTTCTCGAGAAAAGCAACACTCTGGGAAACCTCTGTAACTTTGCTTGCAGCAGCACCTTGGTGTGTTTTCTGTGTTCTCCAAGTGAAAATAAGCCTGTCCGGAGCCCGTGGTAGCTCCAGCTGCTTTGGAACACATTCTGCCACACTTGCTCTTTCTGCATGTCTCTAGCAGCCAGAAAGCGCTGTAAAGCGCTCTTTTCTCGAGAAAAGCAACACTCTGGGAAACCTCTGTAACTTTGCTTGCAGCAGCACCTTGGTGTGTTTTCTGTGTTCTCCAAGTGAAAATAAGCCTGTCCGGAGCCCGTGGTAGCTCCAGCTGCTTTGGAACACGTTCTGCCACACTTGCTCTTTCTGCAGGTCTCTAGCAGCCAGAAAGCGCTGTAAAGCGCTCTTTTGCCCGAGAAAAGCAACACTCTGGGGGACCTCTGTAACTTTGCTTGCAGCAGCACCTTGGGGTGTTTTCTGTGTTCTCCAAGTGAAAATAAGCCTGTCCGGAGCCCGTGGTAGCTCCAGCTGCTTTGGAACACGTTCTGCCACACTTGCTCTTTCTGCATGTCTCTAGCAGCCAGAAAGCGCTGTAAAGCGCTCTTTTGCCCGAGAAAAGCAACACTCTGGGGGACCTCTGTAACTTTGCTTGCAGCAGCACCTTGGGGTGTTTTCTGTGTTCTCCAAGTGAAAATAAGCCTGTCCGGAGCCCGTGGTAGCTCCAGCTGCTTTGGAACACGTTCTGCCACACTTGCTCTTTCTGCATGTCTCTAGCAGCCAGAAAGCGCTGTAAAGCGCTCTTTTGCCCGAGAAAAGCAACACTCTGGGGGACCTCTGTAACTTTGCTTGCAGCAGCACCTTGGTGTGTTTTCTGTGTTCTCCAAGTGAAAATAAGCCTGTCTGGAGCCCGTGGTAGCTCCAGCTGCTTTTGAACACATTCTGCCACACTTGCTGTTTCTGCATGTCTCTAGCAGCCAGAAAGCGCTGTAAAGCCCTCTTTTGCCCGAGAAAAGCAACACTCAGGGGGACCTCTGTAACTCTGCTTGCAGCAGCACCTTGGGGTGTTTTCTGTGTTCTCCAAGTGAAAATAAGCCTGTCCGGAGCCCGTGGTAGCTCCAGCTGCTTTGGAACACATTCTGCCACACTTGCTCTTTCTGCATGTCTCTAGCAGCCAGAAAGTGCTGTAAAGAGCTCTTTTGCCCGAGAAAAGCAACACTCTGGGGGACCTCTGTAACTTTGCTTGCAGCAGCACCTTGGTGTGTTTTCTGTGTTCTCCAAGTGAAAATAAGCCTGTCCGGAGCCCGTGGTAGCTCCAGCTGCTTTGGAACACGTTCTGCCACACTTGCTGTTTCTGCATGTCTCTAGCAGCCAGAAAGCGCTGTAAAGCGCTCTTTTTTCCCGAGAAAAGCAACACTCTGGGAAACCTCTGTAACTTTGCTTGCAGCAGCACCTTGGGGTGTTTTCTGTGTTCTCCAAGTGAAAATAAGCCTGTCCGGAGCCCGTGGTAGCTCCAGCTGCTTTGGAACACATTCTGCCACACTTGCTGTTTCTCCATGTCTCTAGCAGCCAGAAAGCACTTTAAGCTCTCTTTTGCCCAGAAAACCAACTCTGTATACAGATCTTAGGGCCTCTCAGTGGGTTTCTATAACTTTGCTTGCAGCAGCACCTTGGTGTGTTTTCTGTGTTCTCCAAGTGAAAATAAGCCTGTCCGGAGCCCGTGGTAGCTCCAGCTGCTTTGGAACACATTCTGCCACACTTGCTCTTTCTGCATGTCTCTAGCAGCCAGAAAGCGCTGTAAAGCGCTCTTTTCTCGAGAAAAGCAACACTCTGGGAAACCTCTGTAACTTTGCTTGCAGCAGCACCTTGGTGTGTTTTCTGTGTTCTCCAAGTGAAAATAAGCCTGTCCGGAGCCCGTGGTAGCTCCAGCTGCTTTGGAACACGTTCTGCCACACTTGCTCTTTCTGCATGTCTCTAGCAGCCAGAAAGCGCTGTAAAGCGCTCTTTTGCCCGAGAAAAGCAACACTCTGGGGGACCTCTGTAACTTTGCTTGCAGCAGCACCTTGGTGTGTTTTCTGTGTTCTCCAAGTGAAAATAAGCCTGTCTGGAGCCCGTGGTAGCTCCAGCTGCTTTTGAACACATTCTGCCACACTTGCTGTTTCTGCATGTCTCTAGCAGCCAGAAAGCGCTGTAAAGCGCTCTTTTCTCGAGAAAAGCAACACTCTGGGAAACCTCTGTAACTTTGCTTGCAGCAGCACCTTGGGGTGTTTTCTGTGTTCTCCAAGTGAAAATAAGCCTGTCCGGAGCCCGTGGTAGCTCCAGCTGCTTTGGAACACATTCTGCCACACTTGCTCTTTCTGCATGTCTCTAGCAGCCAGAAAGCGCTGTAAAGCGCTCTTTTCTCGAGAAAAGCAACACTCTGGGAAACCTCTGTAACTTTCCTTGCAGCAGCACCTTGGTGTGTTTTCTGTGTTCTCCAAGTGAAAATAAGCCTGTCCGGAGCCCGTGGTAGCTCCAGCTGCTTTGGAACACATTCTGCCACACTTGCTCTTTCTGCATGTCTCTAGCAGCCAGAAAGCGCTGTAAAGCGCTCTTTTCTCGAGAAAAGCAACACTCTGGGAAACCTCTGTAACTTTGCTTGCAGCAGCACCTTGGTGTGTTTTCTGTGTTCTCCAAGTGAAAATAAGCCTGTCCGGAGCCCGTGGTAGCTCCAGCTGCTTTGGAACACGTTCTGCCACACTTGCTCTTTCTGCATGTCTCTAGCAGCCAGAAAGCGCTGTAAAGCCCTCTTTTGCCCGAGAAAAGCAACACTCAGGGGGACCTCTGTAACTCTGCTTGCAGCAGCACCTTGGGGTGTTTTCTGTGTTCTCCAAGTGAAAATAAGCCTGTCCGGAGCCCGTGGTAGCTCCAGCTGCTTTGGAACACATTCTGCCACACTTGCTCTTTCTGCATGTCTCTAGCAGCCAGAAAGTGCTGTAAAGCGCTCTTTTGCCCGAGAAAAGCAACACTCTGGGGGACCTCTGTAACTTTGCTTGCAGCAGCACCTTGGTGTGTTTTCTGTGTTCTCCAAGTGAAAATAAGCCTGTCCGGAGCCCGTGGTAGCTCCAGCTGCTTTGGAACACGTTCTGCCACACTTGCTGTTTCTGCATGTCTCTAGCAGCCAGAAAGCGCTGTAAAGCGCTCTTTTGCCCGAGAAAAGCAACACTCTGGGAAACCTCTGTAACTTTGCTTGCAGCAGCACCTTGGGGTGTTTTCTGTGTTCTCCAAGTGAAAATAAGCCTGTCCGGAGCCCGTGGTAGCTCCAGCTGCTTTGGAACACATTCTGCCACACTTGCTGTTTCTCCATGTCTCTAGCAGCCAGAAAGCACTTTAAGCTCTCTTTTGCCCAGAAAATCAACTCTGTATAGAGATCTTAGGGCCTCTCAGTGGGTTTCTATAACTTTGCTTGCAGCAGCACCTTGGTGTGTTTTCTGTGTTCTCCAAGTGAAAATAAGCCTGTCCGGAGCCCGTGGTAGCTCCAGCTGCTTTGGAACACATTCTGCCACACTTGCTCTTTCTGCATGTCTCTAGCAGCCAGAAAGCGCTGTAAAGCGCTCTTTTCTCGAGAAAAGCAACACTCTGGGAAACCTCTGTAACTTTGCTTGCAGCAGCACCTTGGTGTGTTTTCTGTGTTCTCCAAGTGAAAATAAGCCTGTCCGGAGCCCGTGGTAGCTCCAGCTGCTTTGGAACACATTCTGCCACACTTGCTCTTTCTGCATGTCTCTAGCAGCCAGAAAGCGCTGTAAAGCGCTCTTTTCTCGAGAAAAGCAACACTCTGGGAAACCTCTGTAACTTTGCTTGCAGCAGCACCTTGGTGTGTTTTCTGTGTTCTCCAAGTGAAAATAAGCCTGTCCGGAGCCCGTGGTAGCTCCAGCTGCTTTGGAACACATTCTGCCACACTTGCTCTTTCTGCATGTCTCTAGCAGCCAGAAAGCGCTGTAAAGCGCTCTTTTCTCGAGAAAAGCAACACTCTGGGAAACCTCTGTAACTTTGCTTGCAGCAGCACCTTGGTGTGTTTTCTGTGTTCTCCAAGTGAAAATAAGCCTGTCCGGAGCCCGTGGTAGCTCCAGCTGCTTTGGAACACATTCTGCCACACTTGCTCTTTCTGCATGTCTCTAGCAGCCAGAAAGCGCTGTAAAGCGCTCTTTTCTCGAGAAAAGCAACACTCTGGGAAACCTCTGTAACTTTGCTTGCAGCAGCACCTTGGTGTGTTTTCTGTGTTCTCCAAGTGAAAATAAGCCTGTCCGGAGCCCGTGGTAGCTCCAGCTGCTTTGGAACACATTCTGCCACACTTGCTCTTTCTGCATGTCTCTAGCAGCCAGAAAGCGCTGTAAAGCGCTCTTTTCTCGAGAAAAGCAACACTCTGGGAAACCTCTGTAACTTTGCTTGCAGCAGCACCTTGGTGTGTTTTCTGTGTTCTCCAAGTGAAAATAAGCCTGTCCGGAGCCCGTGGTAGCTCCAGCTGCTTTGGAACACATTCTGCCACACTTGCTCTTTCTGCATGTCTCTAGCAGCCAGAAAGCGCTGTAAAGCGCTCTTTTCTCGAGAAAAGCAACACTCTGGGAAACCTCTGTAACTTTGCTTGCAGCAGCACCTTGGTGTGTTTTCTGTGTTCTCCAAGTGAAAATAAGCCTGTCCGGAGCCCGTGGTAGCTCCAGCTGCTTTGGAACATATTCTGCCACACTTGCTCTTTCTGCATGTCTCTAGCAGCCAGAAAGCGCTGTAAAGCGCTCTTTTCTCGAGAAAAGCAACACTCTGGGAAACCTCTGTAACTTTGCTTGCAGCAGCACCTTGGTGTGTTTTCTGTGTTCTCCAAGTGAAAATAAGCCTGTCCGGAGCCCGTGGTAGCTCCAGCTGCTTTGGAACACATTCTGCCACACTTGCTCTTTCTGCATGTCTCTAGCAGCCAGAAAGCGCTGTAAAGCGCTCTTTTCTCGAGAAAAGCAACACTCTGGGAAAGCTCTGTAACTTTGCTTGCAGCAGCACCTTGGTGTGTTTTCTGTGTTCTCCAAGTGAAAATAAGCCTGTCCGGAGCCCGTGGTAGCTCCAGCTGCTTTGGAACACATTCTGCCACACTTGCTCTTTCTGCATGTCTCTAGCAGCCAGAAAGCGCTGTAAAGCGCTCTTTTCTCGAGAAAAGCAACACTCTGGGAAACCTCTGTAACTTTGCTTGCAGCAGCACCTTGGTGTGTTTTCTGTGTTCTCCAAGTGAAAATAAGCCTGTCCGGAGCCCGTGGTAGCTCCAGCTGCTTTGGAACACGTTCTGCCACACTTGCTCTTTCTGCATGTCTCTAGCAGCCAGAAAGCGCTGTAAAGCGCTCTTTTGCCCGAGAAAAGCAACACTCTGGGGGACCTCTGTAACTTTGCTTGCAGCAGCACCTTGGTGTGTTTTCTGTGTTCTCCAAGTGAAAATAAGCCTGTCTGGAGCCCGTGGTAGCTCCAGCTGCTTTTGAACACATTCTGCCACACTTGCTGTTTCTGCATGTCTCTAGCAGCCAGAAAGCGCTGTAAAGCGCTCTTTTCTCGAGAAAAGCAACACTCTGGGAAACCTCTGTAACTTTGCTTGCAGCAGCACCTTGGGGTGTTTTCTGTGTTCTCCAAGTGAAAATAAGCCTGTCCGGAGCCCGTGGTAGCTCCAGCTGCTTTGGAACACATTCTGCCACACTTGCTCTTTCTGCATGTCTCTAGCAGCCAGAAAGCGCTGTAAAGCGCTCTTTTCTCGAGAAAAGCAACACTCTGGGAAACCTCTGTAACTTTCCTTGCAGCAGCACCTTGGTGTGTTTTCTGTGTTCTCCAAGTGAAAATAAGCCTGTCCGGAGCCCGTGGTAGCTCCAGCTGCTTTGGAACACATTCTGCCACACTTGCTCTTTCTGCATGTCTCTAGCAGCCAGAAAGCGCTGTAAAGCGCTCTTTTCTCGAGAAAAGCAACACTCTGGGAAACCTCTGTAACTTTGCTTGCAGCAGCACCTTGGTGTGTTTTCTGTGTTCTCCAAGTGAAAATAAGCCTGTCCGGAGCCCGTGGTAGCTCCAGCTGCTTTGGAACACGTTCTGCCACACTTGCTCTTTCTGCATGTCTCTAGCAGCCAGAAAGCGCTGTAAAGCCCTCTTTTGCCCGAGAAAAGCAACACTCAGGGGGACCTCTGTAACTCTGCTTGCAGCAGCACCTTGGGGTGTTTTCTGTGTTCTCCAAGTGAAAATAAGCCTGTCCGGAGCCCGTGGTAGCTCCAGCTGCTTTGGAACACATTCTGCCACACTTGCTCTTTCTGCATGTCTCTAGCAGCCAGAAAGTGCTGTAAAGCGCTCTTTTGCCCGAGAAAAGCAACACTCTGGGGGACCTCTGTAACTTTGCTTGCAGCAGCACCTTGGTGTGTTTTCTGTGTTCTCCAAGTGAAAATAAGCCTGTCCGGAGCCCGTGGTAGCTCCAGCTGCTTTGGAACACGTTCTGCCACACTTGCTGTTTCTGCATGTCTCTAGCAGCCAGAAAGCGCTGTAAAGCGCTCTTTTGCCCGAGAAAAGCAACACTCTGGGAAACCTCTGTAACTTTGCTTGCAGCAGCACCTTGGGGTGTTTTCTGTGTTCTCCAAGTGAAAATAAGCCTGTCCGGAGCCCGTGGTAGCTCCAGCTGCTTTGGAACACATTCTGCCACACTTGCTGTTTCTCCATGTCTCTAGCAGCCAGAAAGCACTTTAAGCTCTCTTTTGCCCAGAAAATCAACTCTGTATAGAGATCTTAGGGCCTCTCAGTGGTTTCTATAACTTTGCTTGCAGCAGCACCTTGGTGTGTTTTCTGTGTTCTCCAAGTGAAAATAAGCCTGTCCGGAGCCCGTGGTAGCTCCAGCTGCTTTGGAACACATTCTGCCACACTTGCTCTTTCTGCATGTCTCTAGCAGCCAGAAAGCGCTGTAAAGCGCTCTTTTCTCGAGAAAAGCAACACTCTGGGAAACCTCTGTAACTTTGCTTGCAGCAGCACCTTGGTGTGTTTTCTGTGTTCTCCAAGTGAAAATAAGCCTGTCCGGAGCCCGTGGTAGCTCCAGCTGCTTTGGAACACATTCTGCCACACTTGCTCTTTCTGCATGTCTCTAGCAGCCAGAAAGCGCTGTAAAGCGCTCTTTTCTCGAGAAAAGCAACACTCTGGGAAACCTCTGTAACTTTGCTTGCAGCAGCACCTTGGTGTGTTTTCTGTGTTCTCCAAGTGAAAATAAGCCTGTCCGGAGCCCGTGGTAGCTCCAGCTGCTTTGGAACACATTCTGCCACACTTGCTCTTTCTGCATGTCTCTAGCAGCCAGAAAGCGCTGTAAAGCGCTCTTTTCTCGAGAAAAGCAACACTCTGGGAAACCTCTGTAACTTTGCTTGCAGCAGCACCTTGGTGTGTTTTCTGTGTTCTCCAAGTGAAAATAAGCCTGTCCGGAGCCCGTGGTAGCTCCAGCTGCTTTGGAACACATTCTGCCACACTTGCTCTTTCTGCATGTCTCTAGCAGCCAGAAAGCGCTGTAAAGCGCTCTTTTCTCGAGAAAAGCAACACTCTGGGAAACCTCTGTAACTTTGCTTGCAGCAGCACCTTGGTGTGTTTTCTGTGTTCTCCAAGTGAAAATAAGCCTGTCCGGAGCCCGTGGTAGCTCCAGCTGCTTTGGAACACATTCTGCCACACTTGCTCTTTCTGCATGTCTCTAGCAGCCAGAAAGCGCTGTAAAGCGCTCTTTTCTCGAGAAAAGCAACACTCTGGGAAACCTCTGTAACTTTGCTTGCAGCAGCACCTTGGTGTGTTTTCTGTGTTCTCCAAGTGAAAATAAGCCTGTCCGGAGCCCGTGGTAGCTCCAGCTGCTTTGGAACACATTCTGCCACACTTGCTCTTTCTGCATGTCTCTAGCAGCCAGAAAGCGCTGTAAAGCGCTCTTTTCTCGAGAAAAGCAACACTCTGGGAAACCTCTGTAACTTTGCTTGCAGCAGCACCTTGGTGTGTTTTCTGTGTTCTCCAAGTGAAAATAAGCCTGTCCGGAGCCCGTGGTAGCTCCAGCTGCTTTGGAACACATTCTGCCACACTTGCTCTTTCTGCATGTCTCTAGCAGCCAGAAAGCGCTGTAAAGCGCTCTTTTCTCGAGAAAAGCAACACTCTGGGAAACCTCTGTAACTTTGCTTGCAGCAGCACCTTGGTGTGTTTTCTGTGTTCTCCAAGTGAAAATAAGCCTGTCCGGAGCCCGTGGTAGCTCCAGCTGCTTTGGAACATATTCTGCCACACTTGCTCTTTCTGCATGTCTCTAGCAGCCAGAAAGCGCTGTAAAGCGCTCTTTTCTCGAGAAAAGCAACACTCTGGGAAACCTCTGTAACTTTGCTTGCAGCAGCACCTTGGTGTGTTTTCTGTGTTCTCCAAGTGAAAATAAGCCTGTCCGGAGCCCGTGGTAGCTCCAGCTGCTTTGGAACACATTCTGCCACACTTGCTCTTTCTGCATGTCTCTAGCAGCCAGAAAGCGCTGTAAAGCGCTCTTTTCTCGAGAAAAGCAACACTCTGGGAAAGCTCTGTAACTTTGCTTGCAGCAGCACCTTGGTGTGTTTTCTGTGTTCTCCAAGTGAAAATAAGCCTGTCCGGAGCCCGTGGTAGCTCCAGCTGCTTTGGAACACATTCTGCCACACTTGCTCTTTCTGCATGTCTCTAGCAGCCAGAAAGCGCTGTAAAGCGCTCTTTTCTCGAGAAAAGCAACACTCTGGGAAACCTCTGTAACTTTGCTTGCAGCAGCACCTTGGTGTGTTTTCTGTGTTCTCCAAGTGAAAATAAGCCTGTCCGGAGCCCGTGGTAGCTCCAGCTGCTTTGGAACACGTTCTGCCACACTTGCTGTTTCTGCATGTCTCTAGCAGCCAGAAAGCGCTGTAAAGCGCTCTTTTGCCCGAGAAAAGCAACACTCTGGGGAACCTCTGTAACTTTGCTTGCAGCAGCACCTTGGGGTGTTTTCTGTGTTCTCCAAGTGAAAATAAGCCTGTCCGGAGCCCGTGGTAGCTCCAGCTGCTTTGGAACACGTTCTGCCACACTTGCTGTTTCTGCATGTCTCTAGCAGCCAGAAAGCGCTGTAAAGCGCTCTTTTGCCCGAGAAAAGCAACACTCTGGGAAACCTCTGTAACTTTGCTTGCAGCAGCACCTTGGTGTGTTTTCTGTGTTCTCCAAGTGAAAATAAGCCTGTCCAGAGCCCGTGGTAGCTCCAGCTGCTTTGGAACACGTTCTGCCACACTTGCTCTTTCTGCATGTCTCTAGCAGCCAGAAAGCGCTGTAAAGCGCTCTTTTGCCCGAGAAAAGCAACACTCTGGGGGACCTCTGTAACTTTGCTTGCAGCAGCACCTTGGTGTGTTTTCTGTGTTCTCCAAGTGAAAATAAGCCTGTCTGGAGCCCGTGGTAGCTCCAGCTGCTTTGGAACACATTCTGCCACACTTGCTGTTTCTGCATGTCTCTAGCAGCCAGAAAGCGCTGTAAAGCGCTCTTTTCTCGAGAAAAGCAACACTCTGGGAAACCTCTGTAACTTTGCTTGCAGCAGCACCTTGGTGTGTTTTCTGTGTTCTCCAAGTGAAAATAAGCCTGTCCGGAGCCCGTGGTAGCTCCAGCTGCTTTGGAACACGTTCTGCCACACTTGCTGTTTCTGCATGTCTCTAGCAGCCAGAAAGCGCTGTAAAGCGCTCTTTTCTCGAGAAAAGCAACACTCTGGGAAACCTCTGTAACTTTGCTTGCAGCAGCACCTTGGGGTGTTTTCTGTGTTCTCCAAGTGAAAATAAGCCTGTCCGGAGCCCGTGGTAGCTCCAGCTGCTTTGGAACACATTCTGCCACACTTGCTCTTTCTGCATGTCTCTAGCAGCCAGAAAGCGCTGTAAAGCGCTCTTTTCTCGAGAAAAGCAACACTCTGGGAAAGCTCTGTAACTTTGCTTGCAGCAGCACCTTGGTGTGTTTTCTGTGTTCTCCAAGTGAAAATAAGCCTGTCCGGAGCCCGTGGTAGCTCCAGCTGCTTTGGAACACATTCTGCCACACTTGCTCTTTCTGCATGTCTCTAGCAGCCAGAAAGCGCTGTAAAGCGCTCTTTTCTCGAGAAAAGCAACACTCTGGGAAACCTCTGTAACTTTGCTTGCAGCAGCACCTTGGTGTGTTTTCTGTGTTCTCCAAGTGAAAATAAGCCTGTCCGGAGCCCGTGGTAGCTCCAGCTGCTTTGGAACACATTCTGCCACACTTGCTCTTTCTGCATGTCTCTAGCAGCCAGAAAGCGCTGTAAAGCGCTCTTTTCTCGAGAAAAGCAACACTCTGGGAAACCTCTGTAACTTTGCTTGCAGCAGCACCTTGGTGTGTTTTCTGTGTTCTCCAAGTGAAAATAAGCCTGTCCGGAGCCCGTGGTAGCTCCAGCTGCTTTGGAACACGTTCTGCCACACTTGCTCTTTCTGCAGGTCTCTAGCAGCCAGAAAGCGCTGTAAAGCGCTCTTTTGCCCGAGAAAAGCAACACTCTGGGGGACCTCTGTAACTTTGCTTGCAGCAGCACCTTGGGGTGTTTTCTGTGTTCTCCAAGTGAAAATAAGCCTGTCCGGAGCCCGTGGTAGCTCCAGCTGCTTTGGAACACGTTCTGCCACACTTGCTCTTTCTGCATGTCTCTAGCAGCCAGAAAGCGCTGTAAAGCGCTCTTTTGCCCGAGAAAAGCAACACTCTGGGGGACCTCTGTAACTTTGCTTGCAGCAGCACCTTGGTGTGTTTTCTGTGTTCTCCAAGTGAAAATAAGCCTGTCTGGAGCCCGTGGTAGCTCCAGCTGCTTTTGAACACATTCTGCCACACTTGCTGTTTCTGCATGTCTCTAGCAGCCAGAAAGCGCTGTAAAGCGCTCTTTTCTCGAGAAAAGCAACACTCTGGGAAACCTCTGTAACTTTGCTTGCAGCAGCACCTTGGTGTGTTTTCTGTGTTCTCCAAGTGAAAATAAGCCTGTCCGGAGCCCGTGGTAGCTCCAGCTGCTTTGGAACACGTTCTGCCACACTTGCTGTTTCTGCATGTCTCTAGCAGCCAGAAAGCGCTGTAAAGCCCTCTTTTGCCCGAGAAAAGCAACACTCAGGGGGACCTCTGTAACTCTGCTTGCAGCATCACCTTGGGGTGTTTTCTGTGTTCTCCAAGTGAAAATAAGCCTGTCCGGAGCCCGTGGTAGCTCCAGCTGCTTTGGAACACATTCTGCCACACTTGCTCTTTCTGCATGTCTCTAGCAGCCAGAAAGTGCTGTAAAGCGCTCTTTTGCCCGAGAAAAGCAACACTCTGGGGGACCTCTGTAACTTTGCTTGCAGCAGCACCTTGGTGTGTTTTCTGTGTTCTCCAAGTGAAAATAAGCCTGTCCGGAGCCCGTGGTAGCTCCAGCTGCTTTGGAACACGTTCTGCCACACTTGCTGTTTCTGCATGTCTCTAGCAGCCAGAAAGCGCTGTAAAGCGCTCTTTTGCCCGAGAAAAGCAACACTCTGGGAAACCTCTGTAACTTTGCTTGCAGCAGCACCTTGGGGTGTTTTCTGTGTTCTCCAAGTGAAAATAAGCCTGTCCGGAGCCCGTGGTAGCTCCAGCTGCTTTGGAACACATTCTGCCACACTTGCTGTTTCTCCATGTCTCTAGCAGCCAGAAAGCACTTTAAGCTCTCTTTTGCCCAGAAAACCAACTCTGTATACAGATCTTAGGGCCTCTCAGTGGGTTTCTATAACTTTGCTTGCAGCAGCACCTTGGTGTGTTTTCTGTGTTCTCCAAGTGAAAATAAGCCTGTCCGGAGCCCGTGGTAGCTCCAGCTGCTTTGGAACACATTCTGCCACACTTGCTCTTTCTGCATGTCTCTAGCAGCCAGAAAGCGCTGTAAAGCGCTCTTTTCTCGAGAAAAGCAACACTCTGGGAAACCTCTGTAACTTTGCTTGCAGCAGCACCTTGGTGTGTTTTCTGTGTTCTCCAAGTGAAAATAAGCCTGTCCGGAGCCCGTGGTAGCTCCAGCTGCTTTGGAACACGTTCTGCCACACTTGCTTCTTTCTGCATGTCTCTAGCAGCCAGAAAGCGCTGTAAAGCGCTCTTTTGCCCGAGAAAAGAACACTCTGGGGACCTCTGTAACTTTGCTTGCAGCAGCACCTTGGTGTGTTTTCTGTGTTCTCCAAGTGAAAATAAGCCTGTCTGGAGCCCGTGGTAGCTCCAGCTGCTTTTGAACACATTCTGCCACACTTGCTGTTTTCTGCATGTCTCTAGCAGCCAGAAAGCGCTGTAAAGCGCTCTTTTCTCGAGAAAAGCAACACTCTGGAAACCTCTGTAACTTTGCTTGCAGCAGCACCTTGGTGTGTTTTCTGTGTTCTCCAAGTGAAAATAAGCCTGTCCGGAGCCCGTGGTAGCTCAGCTGCTTTGGAACACATTCTGCCACACTTGCTCTTTCTGCATGTCTCTAGCAGCCAGAAAGCGCTGTAAAGCGCTCTTTTCTCGAGAAAAGCAACACTCTGGGAAACCTCTGTAACTTTCCTTGCAGCAGCACCTTGGTGTGTTTTCTGTGTTCTCCAAGTGAAAATAAGCCTGTCGGAGCCCGTGGTAGCTCCAGCTGCTTTGGAACACATTCTGCCACACTTGCTCTTTCTGCATGTCTCTAGCAGCCAGAAAGCGCTGTAAAGCGCTCTTTTCTCGAGAAAAGCAACACTCTGGGAAACCTCTGTAACTTTGCTTGCAGCAGCACCTTGGTGTGTTTTCTGTGTTCTCCAAGTGAAAATAAGCCTGTCGGAGCCCGTGGTAGCTCCAGCTGCTTTGGAACACGTTCTGCCACACTTGCTCGTTTCTGCATGTCTCTAGCAGCCAGAAAGCGCTGTAAAGCGCTCTTTTCTCGAGAAAAGCAACACTCTGGGAAACCTCTGTAACTCTGCTTGCAGCAGCACCTTGGTGTGTTTTCTGTGTTTCTCCAAGTGAAAATAAGCCTGTCCGGAGCCCGTGGTAGCTCCAGCTGCTTTGGAACACATTCTGCCACACTTGCTCTTTCTGCATGTCTCTAGCAGCCAGAAAGTGCTGTAAAGCGCTCTTTTGCCCGAGAAAAGCAACACTCTGGGACCTCTGTAACTTTGCTTGCAGCAGCACCTTGGTGTGTTTTCTGTGTTCTCCAAGTGAAAATAAGCCTGTCCGGAGGCCCGTGGTAGCTCCAGCTGCTTTGGAACACGTTCTGCCACACTTGCTGTTTCTGCATGTCTCTAGCAGCCAGAAAAGCGCTGTAAAGCGCTCTTTTCTCGAGA
>NW_028154351.1:0-28835 GCF_965231275.1 Zosterops lateralis
GAGATCAGGTGTTCTTAGGCTGGCAGGGCCCCAGGCACCTGAGCAGCCCTCGCCGCCGCATCTTGAGCACGCACCACCGGCCCCCCCGCCCTGCCCCACCGGCTAACGGCCACGCCACATGCCAACCGGGCCGATCCGTGGCAACTCCATCACCTGTAGCCACACCCGAAACCTCGCGAAAGGCCTGCCGGACCCCCGGGCAGAGGCCGGCAAAAAGGGAAGCCTCCGGCACTCGGCAAAAAAGGGAGGCCTACAGCACCCGGTATTCCCAGGCGGTCTCCCATCCAAGTACTAACCGGGCCCGACCCTGCTTAGCCCGGCAAAAAGGGAAGCCTCCGGCAGCCTGCAAAAAGGGAGGCCTACCAGCACCCGGTATTCCCAGGCGGTCTCCCCATCCAAGTACTAAAACGGCCCGACCCTGCTTAGCCCGGCAAAAAGGGAAGCCTCCGGCAGCCGGCAAAAAGGGAGGCCTACAGCACCCGGTATTCCCAGGCGGTCTCCCATCCAAGTACTAACCGGGCCCGACCCTGCTTAGCTTCCGAGATCAGACGAGATCGGGCGTTCTCAGGGTGGTATGGCCGTAGGCAACAGAGCAGCCCTCGCCGCCGCTCTCGACCACCAACCACGGCCTCCCGCCCTGACCCACCAGCTCACTGCCACGCCACACGCCAACCGGGCCGATCCGTGGCAACTCCACCACCTGTAGCCGCACCCGACACCGCGCAAAAAGGCCGCCGGGACCTCCGGCCACGGCTGCCCCGGCAAAGCCGGGTACGGCCGGCCGGAGCCCGGCAAAAAAGGAGGTCAGAGGCACAAGTGGTGGCCTATGGCAGCGGCTATTCCCAGGCACTCGCCCATCCAGGTAGGAACCAGGACCAAGCCTGCCTAGCCTAGGAGACCAGACGAGATCAGGTGTTCTTAGGCTGGCAGGGCCCCAGGCACCTGAGTAGCCCTCACGCTCTTGAGCACGCACCACCGGCCCCCCGCCCTGCCCCACCGGCTAACGGCCACGCCACACGCCAACCGGGCAACTGGGTGGCAACTCCACCACCTGTAGCCGCACCCGACACCGCGCAAAAAGGCCGCCGGGACCTCCGGCCACGGCTGCCCCGGCAAAGCCGGGTACGGCCGGCCAGAGCCCGGCAAAAAAGGAGGTCAGAGGCACAAGTGGTGGCCTATGGCAGCGGGTATTCCCAGGCACTGGCCCATCCAGGTAGGAACCAGGACCAAGCCTGCTTAGCTTAGGAGACCAGACGAGATCAGGTGTTCTTAGGCTGGCAGGGCCCCAGGCACCTGAGCAGCCCTCGCCGCCGCTCTTGAGCACGCACCACCGGCCCCCCGCCCTGCCCCACCGGCTAACGGCCACGCCACATGCCAACCGGGCCGATCCGTGGCAACTCCATCACCTGTAGCCACACCCGAAACCTCGCGAAAGGCCTGCCGGACCCCCGGGCAGAGCCCGGCAAAAAGGGAAGCCTCCGGCACTCGGCAAAAAAGGGAGGCCTACAGCACCCGGTATTCCCAGGCGGTCTCCCATCCAAGTACTAACCGGGCCCGACCCTGCTTAGCCCGGCAAAAAGGGAAGCCTCCGGCAGCCGGCAAAAAGGGAGGCCTACAGCACCCGGTATTCCCAGGCGGTCTCCCATCCAAGTACTAAACGGGCCCGACCCTGCTTAGCCCGGCAAAAAGGGAAGCCTCCGGCAGCCGGCAAAAAGGGAGGCCTACAGCACCCGGTATTCCCAGGCGGTCTCCCATCCAAGTACTAACCGGGCCCGACCCTGCTTAGCTTCCGAGATCAGACGAGATCGGGCGTTCTCAGGGTGGTATGGCCGTAGGCAACAGAGCAGCCCTCGCCGCCGCTCTCGACCACCAACCACCGGCCTCCCGCCCTGACCCACCAGCTCACTGCCACGCCACACGCCAACCGGGCCGATCCGTGGCAACTCCACCACCTGTAGCCGCACCCGACACCGCGCAAAAAGGCCGCCGGGACCTCCGGCCACGGCTGCCCCGGCAAAGCCGGGTACGGCCGGCCGGAGCCCGGCAAAAAAGGAGGTCAGAGGCACAAGTGGTGGCCCTATGGCAGCGGCTATTCCCAGGCACTCGCCCATCCAGGTAGGAACCAGGACCAAGCCTGCCTAGCCTAGGAGACCAGACGAGATCAGGTGTTCTTAGGCTGGCAGGGCCCCAGGCACCTGAGTAGCCCTCACCGCTCTTGAGCACGCACCACCGGCCCCCCCGCCCTGCCCCACCGGCTAACGGCCACGCCACACGCCAACCGGGCAACTGGGTGGCAACTCCACCACCTGTAGCCGCACCCGACACCGCGCCAAAAAGGCCGCCGGGACCTCCGGCCACGGCTGCCCCGGCAAAGCCGGGTACGGCCGGCCAGAGCCCGGCAAAAAAGGAGGTCAGAGGCACAAGTGGTGGCCTATGGCAGCGGGGTATCCCCAGGCACTCGCCCATCCAGGTAGGAACCAGGACCAAGCCTGCCTAGCCTAGGAGACCAGACGAGATCAGGTGTTCTTAGGCTGGCAGGGCCCCAGGCACCTGAGTAGCCCTCACCGCTCTTGAGCACGCACCACCGGCCCCCCGCCCTGCCCCACCGGCTAACGGCCACGCCACACGCCAACCGGGCAACTGGGTGCAACTCCACCACCTGTAGCCGCACCCGACACCGCGCAAAAAGGCCGCCGGGACCTCCGGCCACGGCTGCCCCGGCAAAGCCGGGTACGGCCGGCCAGAGCCCGGCAAAAAAGGAGGTCAGAGGCACAAGTGGTGGCCTATGGCAGCGGGTATTCCCAGGCACTGGCCCATCCAGGTAGGAACCAGGACCAAGCCTGCTTAGCTTAGGAGACCAGACGAGATCAGGTGTTCTTAGGCTGGCAGGGCCCCAGGCACCTGAGCAGCCCTCGCCGCGCTCTTGAGCACGCACCACCGGCCCCCCGCCCTGCCCCCACCGGCTAACGGCCACGCCACATGCCAACCGGGCCGATCCGTGGCAACTCCATCACCTGTAGCCACACCCGAGACCTCGCGAAAGGCCTGCCGGACCCCCGGGCAGAGCCCGGCAAAAAGGGAAGCCTCCGGCACTCGGCAAAAAAGGGAGGCCTACAGCACCCGGTATTCCCAGGCGGTCTCCCATCCAAGTACTAACCGGGCCCGACCCTGCTTAGCCCGGCAAAAAGGGAAGCCTCCGGCAGCCGGCAAAAAGGGAGGCCTACAGCACCCGGTATTCCCAGGCGGTCTCCCATCCAAGTACTAAACGGGCCCGACCCTGCTTAGCCCGGCAAAAAGGGAAGCCTCCGGCAGCCGGCAAAAAGGGAGGCCTACAGCACCCGGTATTCCCAGGCGGTCTCCCATCCAAGTACTAACCGGGCCCGACCCTGCTTAGCTTCCGAGATCAGACGAGATCGGGCGTTCTCAGGGTGGTATGGCCGTAGGCAACTGAGTAGCCCTCGCCGCCGCTCTCGACCACCAACCACCGGCCTCCCGCCCTGACCCACCAGCTCACTGCCACGCCACACGCCAACCGGGCCGATCCGTGGCAACTCCACCCACCTGTAGCCGCACCCGACACCGCGCAAAAGGCCGCCGGGACCTCCGGCCACGGCTGCCCCCGGCAAAGCCGGGTACGGCCGGCCGGAGCCCGGCAAAAAAGGAGGTCAGAGGCACAAGTGGTGGCCTATGGCAGCGGCTATTCCCAGGCACTCGCCCATCCAGGTAGGAACCAGGACCAAGCCTGCCTAGCCTAGGAGACCAGACGAGATCAGGTGTTCTTAGGCTGGCAGGGCCCCAGGCACCTGAGTAGCCCTCACCGCTCTTGAGCACGCACCACCGGCCCCCCGCCCTGCCCCACCGGCTAACGGCCACGCCACACGCCAACCGGGCAACTGGGTGGCAACTCCACCACCTGTAGCCGCACCCGACACCGCGCAAAAAGGCCGCCGGGACCTCCGGCCACGGCTGCCCCGGCAAAGCCGGGTACGGCCGGCCAGAGCCCGGCAAAAAAGGAGGTCAGAGGCACAAGTGGTGGCCTATGGCAGCGGGTATTCCCAGGCACTGGCCCATCCAGGTAGGAACCAGGACCAAGCCTGCTTAGCTTAGGAGACCAGACGAGATCAGGTGTTCTTAGGCTGGCAGGGCCCCAGGCACCTGAGCAGCCCTCGCCGCCGCTCTTGAGCACGCACCACCGGCCCCCGCCCTGCCCCACCGGCTAACGGCCACGCCACATGCCAACCGGGCCGATCCGTGGCAACTCCATCACCTGTAGCCACACCCGAAACCTCGCGAAAGGCCTGCCGGACCCCCGGGCAGAGGCCGGCAAAAAGGGAAGCCTCCGGCACTCGGCAAAAAAGGGAGGCCTACAGCACCCGGTATTCCCAGGCGGTCTCCCATCCAAGTACTAACCGGGCCCGACCCTGCTTAGCCCGGCAAAAAGGGAAGCCTCCGGCAGCCGGCAAAAAGGGAGGCCTACAGCACCCGGTATTCCCAGGCGGTCTCCCATCCAAGTACTAAACGGGCCCGACCCTGCTTAGCCCGGCAAAAAGGGAAGCCTCCGGCAGCCGGCAAAAAGGGAGGCCTACAGCACCCGGTATTCCCAGGCGGTCTCCCATCCAAGTACTAACCGGGCCCGACCCTGCTTAGCTTCCGAGATCAGACGAGATCGGGCGTTCTCAGGGTGGTATGGCCGTAGGCAACAGAGCAGCCCTCGCTGCCGCTCTCGACCACCAACCACCGGCCTCCCGCCCTGACCCACCAGCTCACTGCCACGCCACACGCCAACCGGGCCGATCCGTGGCAACTCCACCACCTGTAGCCGCACCCGACACCGCGCAAAAAGGCCGCCGGGACCTCCGGCCACGGCTGCCCCGGCAAAGCCGGGTACGGCCGGCCGGAGCCCGGCAAAAAAGGAGGTCAGAGGCACAAGTGGTGGCCTATGGCAGCGGGTATTCCCAGGCACTCGCCCATCCAGGTAGGAACCAGGACCAAGCCTGCCTAGCCTAGGAGACCAGACGAGATCAGGTGTTCTTAGGCTGGCAGGGCCCCAGGCACCTGAGTAGCCCTCACCGCTCTTGAGCACGCACCACCGGCCCCCCGCCCTGCCCCACCGGCTAACGGCCACGCCACACGCCAACCGGGCAACTGGGTGGCAACTCCACCACCTGTAGCCGCACCCGACACCGCGCAAAAAGGCCGCCGGGACCTCCGGCCACGGCTGCCCCGGCAAAGCCGGGTACGGCCGGCCAGAGCCCGGCAAAAAAGGAGGTCAGAGGCACAAGTGGTGGCCTATGGCAGCGGGTATTCCCAGGCACTGGCCCATCCAGGTAGGAACCAGGACCAAGCCTGCTTAGCTTAGGAGACCAGACGAGATCAGGTGTTCTTAGGCTGGCAGGGCCCCAGGCACCTGAGCAGCCCTCGCCGCCGCTCTTGAGCACGCACCACCGGCCCCCCGCCCTGCCCCACCGGCTAACGGCCACGCCACATGCCAACCGGGCCGATCCGTGGCAACTCCATCACCTGTAGCCACACCCGAAACCTCGCGAAAGGCCTGCCGGACCCCCGGGCAGAGGCCGGCAAAAAGGGAAGCCTCCGGCAGCCGGCAAAAAGGGAGGCCTACAGCACCCGGTATTCCCAGGCGGTCTCCCATCCAAGTACTAAACGGGCCCGACCCTGCTTAGCCCGGCAAAAAGGGAAGCCTCCGGCAGCCGGCAAAAAGGGAGGCCTACAGCACCCGGTATTCCCAGGCGGTCTCCCATCCAAGTACTAACCGGGCCCGACCCTGCTTAGCTTCCGAGATCAGACGAGATCGGGCGTTCTCAGGGTGGTATGGCCGTAGGCAACAGAGCAGCCCTCGCTGCCGCTCTCGACCACCAACCACCGGCCTCCCGCCCTGACCCACCAGCTCACTGCCACGCCACACGCCAACCGGGCCGATCCGTGGCAACTCCACCACCTGTAGCCGCACCCGACACCGCGCAAAAAGGCCGCCGGGACCTCCGGCCACGGCTGCCCCGGCAAAGCCGGGTACGGCCGGCCGGAGCCCGGCAAAAAAGGAGGTCAGAGGCACAAGTGGTGGCCTATGGCAGCGGCTATTCCCAGGCACTCGCCCATCCAGGTAGGAACCAGGACCAAGCCTGCCTAGCCTAGGAGACCAGACGAGATCAGGTGTTCTTAGGCTGGCAGGGCCCCAGGCACCTGAGTAGCCCTCACCGCTCTTGAGCACGCACCACCGGCCCCCCGCCCTGCCCCACCGGCTAACGGCCACGCCACACGCCAACCGGGCAACTGGGTGGCAACTCCACCACCTGTAGCCGCACCCGACACCGCGCAAAAAGGCCGCCGGGACCTCCGGCCACGGCTGCCCCGGCAAAGCCGGGTACGGCCGGCCAGAGCCCGGCAAAAAAGGAGGTCAGAGGCACAAGTGGTGGCCTATGGCAGCGGGTATTCCCAGGCACTGGCCCATCCAGGTAGGAACCAGGACCAAGCCTGCTTAGCTTAGGAGACCAGACGAGATCAGGTGTTCTTAGGCTGGCAGGGCCCCAGGCACCTGAGCAGCCCTCGCCGCCGCTCTTGAGCACGCACCACCGGCCCCCCGCCCTGCCCCACCGGCTAACGGCCACGCCACATGCCAACCGGGCCGATCCGTGGCAACTCCATCACCTGTAGCCACACCCGAGACCTCGCGAAAGGCCTGCCGGACCCCCGGGCAGAGCCCGGCAAAAAGGGAAGCCTCCGGCACTCAGCAAAAAAGGGAGGCCTACAGCACCCGGTATTCCCAGGCGGTCTCCCATCCAAGTACTAACCGGGCCCGACCCTGCTTAGCCCGGCAAAAAGGGAAGCCTCCGGCAGCCGGCAAAAAGGGAGGCCTACAGCACCCGGTATTCCCAGGCGGTCTCCCATCCAAGTACTAAACGGGCCCGACCCTGCTTAGCCCGGCAAAAAGGGAAGCCTCCGGCAGCCGGCAAAAAGGGAGGCCTACAGCACCCGGTATTCCCAGGCGGTCTCCCATCCAAGTACTAACCGGGCCCGACCCTGCTTAGCTTCCGAGATCAGACGAGATCGGGCGTTCTCAGGGTGGTATGGCCGTAGGCAACTGAGTAGCCCTCGCCGCCGCTCTCGACCACCAACCACCGGCCTCCCGCCCTGACCCACCAGCTCACTGCCACGCCACACGCCAACCGGGCCGATCCGTGGCAACTCCACCACCTGTAGCCGCACCCGACACCGCGCAAAAAGGCCGCCGGGACCTCCGGCCACGGCTGCCCCGGCAAAGCCGGGTACGGCCGGCCGGAGCCCGGCAAAAAAGGAGGTCAGAGGCACAAGTGGTGGCCTATGGCAGCGGGTATTCCCAGGCACTCGCCCATCCAGGTAGGAACCAGGACCAAGCCTGCCTAGCCTAGGAGACCAGACGAGATCAGGTGTTCTTAGGCTGGCAGGGCCCCAGGCACCTGAGTAGCCCTCACCGCTCTTGAGCACGCACCACCGGCCCCCCGCCCTGCCCCACCGGCTAACGGCCACGCCACACGCCAACCGGGCAACTGGGTGGCAACTCCACCACCTGTAGCCGCACCCGACACAGCGCAAAAAGGCCGCCGGGACCTCCGGCCACGGCTGCCCCGGCAAAGCCGGGTACGGCCGGCCAGAGCCCGGCAAAAAAGGAGGTCAGAGGCACAAGTGGTGGCCTATGGCAGCGGGTATTCCCAGGCACTGGCCCATCCAGGTAGGAACCAGGACCAAGCCTGCTTAGCTTAGGAGACCAGACGAGATCAGGTGTTCTTAGGCTGGCAGGGCCCCAGGCACCTGAGCAGCCCTCGCCGCCGCTCTTGAGCACGCACCACCGGCCCCCCGCCCTGCCCCACCGGCTAACGGCCACGCCACATGCCAACCGGGCCGATCCGTGGCAACTCCATCACCTGTAGCCACACCCGAAACCTCGCGAAAGGCCTGCCGGACCCCCGGGCAGAGCCCGGCAAAAAGGGAAGCCTCCGGCACTCGGCAAAAAAGGGAGGCCTACAGCACCCGGTATTCCCAGGCGGTCTCCCATCCAAGTACTAACCGGGCCCGACCCTGCTTAGCCCGGCAAAAAGGGAAGCCTCCGGCAGCCGGCAAAAAGGGAGGCCTACAGCACCCGGTATTCCCAGGCGGTCTCCCATCCAAGTACTAAACGGGCCCGACCCTGCTTAGCCCGGCAAAAAGGGAAGCCTCCGGCAGCCGGCAAAAAGGGAGGCCTACAGCACCCGGTATTCCCAGGCGGTCTCCCATCCAAGTACTAACCGGGCCCGACCCTGCTTAGCTTCCGAGATCAGACGAGATCGGGCGTTCTCAGGGTGGTATGGCCGTAGGCAACAGAGCAGCCCTCGCTGCCGCTCTCGACCACCAACCACCGGCCTCCCGCCCTGACCCACCAGCTCACTGCCACGCCACACGCCAACCGGGCCGATCCGTGGCAACTCCACCACCTGTAGCCGCACCCGACACCGCGCAAAAAGGCCGCCGGGACCTCCGGCCACGGCTGCCCCGGCAAAGCCGGGTACGGCCGGCCGGAGCCCGGCAAAAAAGGAGGTCAGAGGCACAAGTGGTGGCCTATGGCAGCGGCTATTCCCAGGCACTCGCCCATCCAGGTAGGAACCAGGACCAAGCCTGCCTAGCCTAGGAGACCAGACGAGATCAGGTGTTCTTAGGCTGGCAGGGCCCCAGGCACCTGAGTAGCCCTCACCGCTCTTGAGCACGCACCACCGGCCCCCCGCCCTGCCCCACCGGCTAACGGCCACGCCACACGCCAACCGGGCAACTGGGTGGCAACTCCACCACCTGTAGCCGCACCCGACACAGCGCAAAAAGGCCGCCGGGACCTCCGGCCACGGCTGCCCCGGCAAAGCCGGGTACGGCCGGCCAGAGCCCGGCAAAAAAGGAGGTCAGAGGCACAAGTGGTGGCCTATGGCAGCGGCTATTCCCAGGCACTGGCCCATCCAGGTAGGAACCAGGACCAAGCCTGCTTAGCTTAGGAGACCAGACGAGATCAGGTGTTCTTAGGCTGGCAGGGCCCCAGGCACCTGAGCAGCCCTCGCCGCCGCTCTTGAGCACGCACCACCGGCCCCCCGCCCTGCCCCACCGGCTAACGGCCACGCCACATGCCAACCGGGCCGATCCGTGGCAACTCCATCACCTGTAGCCACACCCGAAACCTCGCGAAAGGCCTGCCGGACCCCCGGGCAGAGCCCGGCAAAAAGGGAAGCCTCCGGCACTCGGCAAAAAAGGGAGGCCTACAGCACCCGGTATTCCCAGGCGGTCTCCCATCCAAGTACTAACCGGGCCCGACCCTGCTTAGCCCGGCAAAAAGGGAAGCCTCCGGCAGCCGGCAAAAAGGGAGGCCTACAGCACCCGGTATTCCCAGGCGGTCTCCCATCCAAGTACTAAACGGGCCCGACCCTGCTTAGCCCGGCAAAAAGGGAAGCCTCCGGCAGCCGGCAAAAAGGGAGGCCTACAGCACCCGGTATTCCCAGGCGGTCTCCCATCCAAGTACTAACCGGGCCCGACCCTGCTTAGCTTCCGAGATCAGACGAGATCGGGCGTTCTCAGGGTGGTATGGCCGTAGGCAACAGAGCAGCCCTCGCTGCCGCTCTCGACCACCAACCACCGGCCTCCCGCCCTGACCCACCAGCTCACTGCCACGCCACACGCCAACCGGGCCGATCCGTGGCAACTCCACCACCTGTAGCCGCACCCGACACCGCGCAAAAAGGCCGCCGGGACCTCCGGCCACGGCTGCCCCGGCAAAGCCGGGTACGGCCGGCCGGAGCCCGGCAAAAAAGGAGGTCAGAGGCACAAGTGGTGGCCTATGGCAGCGGGTATTCCCAGGCACTCGCCCATCCAGGTAGGAACCAGGACCAAGCCTGCCTAGCCTAGGAGACCAGACGAGATCAGGTGTTCTTAGGCTGGCAGGGCCCCAGGCACCTGAGTAGCCCTCACCGCTCTTGAGCACGCACCACCGGCCCCCCGCCCTGCCCCACCGGCTAACGGCCACGCCACACGCCAACCGGGCAACTGGGTGGCAACTCCACCACCTGTAGCCGCACCCGACACCGCGCAAAAAGGCCGCCGGGACCTCCGGCCACGGCTGCCCCGGCAAAGCCGGGTACGGCCGGCCAGAGCCCGGCAAAAAAGGAGGTCAGAGGCACAAGTGGTGGCCTATGGCAGCGGGTATTCCCAGGCACTGGCCCATCCAGGTAGGAACCAGGACCAAGCCTGCTTAGCTTAGGAGACCAGACGAGATCAGGTGTTCTTAGGCTGGCAGGGCCCCAGGCACCTGAGCAGCCCTCGCCGCCGCTCTTGAGCACGCACCACCGGCCCCCCGCCCTGCCCCACCGGCTAACGGCCACGCCACATGCCAACCGGGCCGATCCGTGGCAACTCCATCACCTGTAGCCACACCCGAAACCTCGCGAAAGGCCTGCCGGACCCCCGGGCAGAGGCCGGCAAAAAGGGAAGCCTCCGGCACTCGGCAAAAAAGGGAGGCCTACAGCACCCGGTATTCCCAGGCGGTCTCCCATCCAAGTACTAACCGGGCCCGACCCTGCTTAGCCCGGCAAAAAGGGAAGCCTCCGGCAGCCGGCAAAAAGGGAGGCCTACAGCACCCGGTATTCCCAGGCGGTCTCCCATCCAAGTACTAAACGGGCCCGACCCTGCTTAGCCCGGCAAAAAGGGAAGCCTCCGGCAGCCGGCAAAAAGGGAGGCCTACAGCACCCGGTATTCCCAGGCGGTCTCCCATCCAAGTACTAACCGGGCCCGACCCTGCTTAGCTTCCGAGATCAGACGAGATCGGGCGTTCTCAGGGTGGTATGGCCGTAGGCAACTGAGTAGCCCTCGCCGCCGCTCTCGACCACCAACCACCGGCCTCCCGCCCTGACCCACCAGCTCACTGCCACGCCACACGCCAACCGGGCCGATCCGTGGCAACTCCACCACCTGTAGCCGCACCCGACACCGCGCAAAAAGGCCGCCGGGACCTCCGGCCACGGCTGCCCCGGCAAAGCCGGGTACGGCCGGCCAGAGCCCGGCAAAAAAGGAGGTCAGAGGCACAAGTGGTGGCCTATGGCAGCGGGTATTCCCAGGCACTCGCCCATCCAGGTAGGAACCAGGACCAAGCCTGCCTAGCCTAGGAGACCAGACGAGATCAGGTGTTCTTAGGCTGGCAGGGCCCCAGGCACCTGAGTAGCCCTCACCGCTCTTGAGCACGCACCACCGGCCCCCCGCCCTGCCCCACCGGCTAACGGCCACGCCACACGCCAACCGGGCAACTGGGTGGCAACTCCACCACCTGTAGCCGCACCCGACACCGCGCAAAAAGGCCGCCGGGACCTCCGGCCACGGCTGCCCCGGCAAAGCCGGGTACGGCCGGCCAGAGCCCGGCAAAAAAGGAGGTCAGAGGCACAAGTGGTGGCCTATGGCAGCGGGTATTCCCAGGCACTGGCCCATCCAGGTAGGAACCAGGACCAAGCCTGCTTAGCTTAGGAGACCAGACGAGATCAGGTGTTCTTAGGCTGGCAGGGCCCCAGGCACCTGAGCAGCCCTCGCCGCCGCTCTTGAGCACGCACCACCGGCCCCCCGCCCTGCCCCACCGGCTAACGGCCACGCCACATGCCAACCGGGCCGATCCGTGGCAACTCCATCACCTGTAGCCACACCCGAAACCTCGCGAAAGGCCTGCCGGACCCCCGGGCAGAGCCCGGCAAAAAGGGAAGCCTCCGGCACTCGGCAAAAAAGGGAGGCCTACAGCACCCGGTATTCCCAGGCGGTCTCCCATCCAAGTACTAACCGGGCCCGACCCTGCTTAGCCCGGCAAAAAGGGAAGCCTCCGGCAGCCGGCAAAAAGGGAGGCCTACAGCACCCGGTATTCCCAGGCGGTCTCCCATCCAAGTACTAAACGGGCCCGACCCTGCTTAGCCCGGCAAAAAGGGAAGCCTCCGGCAGCCGGCAAAAAGGGAGGCCTACAGCACCCGGTATTCCCAGGCGGTCTCCCATCCAAGTACTAACCGGGCCCGACCCTGCTTAGCTTCCGAGATCAGACGAGATCGGGCGTTCTCAGGGTGGTATGGCCGTAGGCAACAGAGCAGCCCTCGCCGCCGCTCTCGACCACCAACCACCGGCCTCCCGCCCTGACCCACCAGCTCACTGCCACGCCACACGCCAACCGGGCCGATCCGTGGCAACTCCACCACCTGTAGCCGCACCCGACACCGCGCAAAAAGGCCGCCGGGACCTCCGGCCACGGCTGCCCCGGCAAAGCCGGGTACGGCCGGCCGGAGCCCGGCAAAAAAGGAGGTCAGAGGCACAAGTGGTGGCCTATGGCAGCGGCTATTCCCAGGCACTCGCCCATCCAGGTAGGAACCAGGACCAAGCCTGCCTAGCCTAGGAGACCAGACGAGATCAGGTGTTCTTAGGCTGGCAGGGCCCCAGGCACCTGAGTAGCCCTCACCGCTCTTGAGCACGCACCACCGGCCCCCCGCCCTGCCCCACCGGCTAACGGCCACGCCACACGCCAACCGGGCAACTGGGTGGCAACTCCACCACCTGTAGCCGCACCCGACACCGCGCAAAAAGGCCGCCGGGACCTCCGGCCACGGCTGCCCCGGCAAAGCCGGGTACGGCCGGCCAGAGCCCGGCAAAAAAGGAGGTCAGAGGCACAAGTGGTGGCCTATGGCAGCGGGTATTCCCAGGCACTGGCCCATCCAGGTAGGAACCAGGACCAAGCCTGCTTAGCTTAGGAGACCAGACGAGATCAGGTGTTCTTAGGCTGGCAGGGCCCCAGGCACCTGAGCAGCCCTCGCCGCCGCTCTTGAGCACGCACCACCGGCCCCCCGCCCTGCCCCACCGGCTAACGGCCACGCCACATGCCAACCGGGCCGATCCGTGGCAACTCCATCACCTGTAGCCACACCCGAAACCTCGCGAAAGGCCTGCCGGACCCCCGGGCAGAGCCCGGCAAAAAGGGAAGCCTCCGGCAGCCGGCAAAAAGGGAGGCCTACAGCACCCGGTATTCCCAGGCGGTCTCCCATCCAAGTACTAACCGGGCCCGACCCTGCTTAGCTTCCGAGATCAGACGAGATCGGGCGTTCTCAGGGTGGTATGGCCGTAGGCAACTGAGTAGCCCTCGCCGCCGCTCTCGACCACCAACCACCGGCCTCCCGCCCTGACCCACCAGCTCACTGCCACGCCACACGCCAACCGGGCCGATCCGTGGCAACTCCACCACCTGTAGCCGCACCCGACACCGCGCAAAAAGGCCGCCGGGACCTCCGGCCACGGCTGCCCCGGCAAAGCCGGGTACGGCCGGCCGGAGCCCGGCAAAAAAGGAGGTCAGAGGCACAAGTGGTGGCCTATGGCAGCGGCTATTCCCAGGCACTCGCCCATCCAGGTAGGAACCAGGACCAAGCCTGCCTAGCCTAGGAGACCAGACGAGATCAGGTGTTCTTAGGCTGGCAGGGCCCCAGGCACCTGAGTAGCCCTCACCGCTCTTGAGCACGCACCACCGGCCCCCCGCCCTGCCCCACCGGCTAACGGCCACGCCACACGCCAACCGGGCAACTGGGTGGCAACTCCACCACCTGTAGCCGCACCCGACACCGCGCAAAAAGGCCGCCGGGACCTCCGGCCACGGCTGCCCCGGCAAAGCCGGGTACGGCCGGCCAGAGCCCGGCAAAAAAGGAGGTCAGAGGCACAAGTGGTGGCCTATGGCAGCGGGTATTCCCAGGCACTGGCCCATCCAGGTAGGAACCAGGACCAAGCCTGCTTAGCTTAGGAGACCAGACGAGATCAGGTGTTCTTAGGCTGGCAGGGCCCCAGGCACCTGAGCAGCCCTCGCCGCCGCTCTTGAGCACGCACCACCGGCCCCCCGCCCTGCCCCACCGGCTAACGGCCACGCCACATGCCAACCGGGCCGATCCGTGGCAACTCCATCACCTGTAGCCACACCCGAAACCTCGCGAAAGGCCTGCCGGACCCCCGGGCAGAGCCCGGCAAAAAGGGAAGCCTCCGGCACTCGGCAAAAAAGGGAGGCCTACAGCACCCGGTATTCCCAGGCGGTCTCCCATCCAAGTACTAACCGGGCCCGACCCTGCTTAGCCCGGCAAAAAGGGAAGCCTCCGGCAGCCGGCAAAAAGGGAGGCCTACAGCACCCGGTATTCCCAGGCGGTCTCCCATCCAAGTACTAACCGGGCCCGACCCTGCTTAGCTTCCGAGATCAGACGAGATCGGGCGTTCTCAGGGTGGTATGGCCGTAGGCAACAGAGCAGCCCTCGCTGCCGCTCTCGACCACCAACCACCGGCCTCCCGCCCTGACCCACCAGCTCACTGCCACGCCACACGCCAACCGGGCCGATCCGTGGCAACTCCACCACCTGTAGCCGCACCCGACACCGCGCAAAAAGGCCGCCGGGACCTCCGGCCACGGCTGCCCCGGCAAAGCCGGGTACGGCCGGCCGGAGCCCGGCAAAAAAGGAGGTCAGAGGCACAAGTGGTGGCCTATGGCAGCGGGTATCCCCAGGCACTCGCCCATCCAGGTAGGAACCAGGACCAAGCCTGCCTAGCCTAGGAGACCAGACGAGATCAGGTGTTCTTAGGCTGGCAGGGCCCCAGGCACCTGAGTAGCCCTCACCGCTCTTGAGCACGCACCACCGGCCCCCCGCCCTGCCCCACCGGCTAACGGCCACGCCACACGCCAACCGGGCAACTGGGTGGCAACTCCACCACCTGTAGCCGCACCCGACACCGCGCAAAAAGGCCGCCGGGACCTCCGGCCACGGCTGCCCCGGCAAAGCCGGGTACGGCCGGCCAGAGCCCGGCAAAAAAGGAGGTCAGAGGCACAAGTGGTGGCCTATGGCAGCGGGTATTCCCAGGCACTGGCCCATCCAGGTAGGAACCAGGACCAAGCCTGCTTAGCTTAGGAGACCAGACGAGATCAGGTGTTCTTAGGCTGGCAGGGCCCCAGGCACCTGAGCAGCCCTCGCCGCCGCTCTTGAGCACGCACCACCGGCCCCCCGCCCTGCCCCACCGGCTAACGGCCACGCCACATGCCAACCGGGCCGATCCGTGGCAACTCCATCACCTGTAGCCACACCCGAAACCTCGCGAAAGGCCTGCCGGACCCCCGGGCAGAGGCCGGCAAAAAGGGAAGCCTCCGGCACTCGGCAAAAAAGGGAGGCCTACAGCACCCGGTATTCCCAGGCGGTCTCCCATCCAAGTACTAACCGGGCCCGACCCTGCTTAGCCCGGCAAAAAGGGAAGCCTCCGGCAGCCGGCAAAAAGGGAGGCCTACAGCACCCGGTATTCCCAGGCGGTCTCCCATCCAAGTACTAAACGGGCCCGACCCTGCTTAGCCCGGCAAAAAGGGAAGCCTCCGGCAGCCGGCAAAAAGGGAGGCCTACAGCACCCGGTATTCCCAGGCGGTCTCCCATCCAAGTACTAACCGGGCCTGACCCTGCTTAGCTTCCGAGATCAGACGAGATCAGGCGTTCTCAGGGTGGTATGGCCGTAGGCAACTGAGTAGCCCTCGCCGCCGCTCTCGACCACCAACCACCGGCCTCCCGCCCTGACCCACCAGCTCACTGCCACGCCACACGCCAACCGGGCCGATCCGTGGCAACTCCACCACCTGTAGCCGCACCCGACACCGCGCAAAAAGGCCGCCGGGACCTCCGGCCACGGCTGCCCCGGCAAAGCCGGGTACGGCCGGCCGGAGCCCGGCAAAAAAGGAGGTCAGAGGCACAAGTGGTGGCCTATGGCAGCGGCTATTCCCAGGCACTCGCCCATCCAGGTAGGAACCAGGACCAAGCCTGCCTAGCCTAGGAGACCAGACGAGATCAGGTGTTCTTAGGCTGGCAGGGCCCCAGGCACCTGAGTAGCCCTCACCGCTCTTGAGCACGCACCACCGGCCCCCCGCCCTGCCCCACCGGCTAACGGCCACGCCACACGCCAACCGGGCAACTGGGTGGCAACTCCACCACCTGTAGCCGCACCCGACACCGCGCAAAAAGGCCGCCGGGACCTCCGGCCACGGCTGCCCCGGCAAAGCCGGGTACGGCCGGCCAGAGCCCGGCAAAAAAGGAGGTCAGAGGCACAAGTGGTGGCCTATGGCAGCGGGTATTCCCAGGCACTGGCCCATCCAGGTAGGAACCAGGACCAAGCCTGCTTAGCTTAGGAGACCAGACGAGATCAGGTGTTCTTAGGCTGGCAGGGCCCCAGGCACCTGAGCAGCCCTCGCCGCCGCTCTTGAGCACGCACCACCGGCCCCCCGCCCTGCCCCACCGGCTAACGGCCACGCCACATGCCAACCGGGCCGATCCGTGGCAACTCCATCACCTGTAGCCACACCCGAGACCTCGCGAAAGGCCTGCCGGACCCCCGGGCAGAGCCCGGCAAAAAGGGAAGCCTCCGGCACTCGGCAAAAAAGGGAGGCCTACAGCACCCGGTATTCCCAGGCGGTCTCCCATCCAAGTACTAACCGGGCCCGACCCTGCTTAGCCCGGCAAAAAGGGAAGCCTCCGGCAGCCGGCAAAAAGGGAGGCCTACAGCACCCGGTATTCCCAGGCGGTCTCCCATCCAAGTACTAAACGGGCCCGACCCTGCTTAGCCCGGCAAAAAGGGAAGCCTCCGGCAGCCGGCAAAAAGGGAGGCCTACAGCACCCGGTATTCCCAGGCAGTCTCCCATCCAAGTACTAACCGGGCCCGACCCTGCTTAGCTTCCGAGATCAGACGAGATCGGGCGTTCTCAGGGTGGTATGGCCGTAGGCAACTGAGTAGCCCTCGCCGCCGCTCTCGACCACCAACCACCGGCCTCCCGCCCTGACCCACCAGCTCACTGCCACGCCACACGCCAACCGGGCCGATCCGTGGCAACTCCACCACCTGTAGCCGCACCCGACACCGCGCAAAAAGGCCGCCGGGACCTCCGGCCACGGCTGCCCCGGCAAAGCCGGGTACGGCCGGCCGGAGCCCGGCAAAAAAGGAGGTCAGAGGCACAAGTGGTGGCCTATGGCAGCGGCTATTCCCAGGCACTCGCCCATCCAGGTAGGAACCAGGACCAAGCCTGCCTAGCCTAGGAGACCAGACGAGATCAGGTGTTCTTAGGCTGGCAGGGCCCCAGGCACCTGAGTAGCCCTCACCGCTCTTGAGCACGCACCACCGGCCCCCCGCCCTGCCCCACCGGCTAACGGCCACGCCACACGCCAACCGGGCAACTGGGTGGCAACTCCACCACCTGTAGCCGCACCCGACACAGCGCAAAAAGGCCGCCGGGACCTCCGGCCACGGCTGCCCCGGCAAAGCCGGGTACGGCCGGCCAGAGCCCGGCAAAAAAGGAGGTCAGAGGCACAAGTGGTGGCCTATGGCAGCGGGTATTCCCAGGCACTGGCCCATCCAGGTAGGAACCAGGACCAAGCCTGCTTAGCTTAGGAGACCAGACGAGATCAGGTGTTCTTAGGCTGGCAGGGCCCCAGGCACCTGAGCAGCCCTCGCCGCCGCTCTTGAGCACGCACCACCGGCCCCCCGCCCTGCCCCACCGGCTAACGGCCACGCCACATGCCAACCGGGCCGATCCGTGGCAACTCCATCACCTGTAGCCACACCCGAAACCTCGCGAAAGGCCTGCCGGACCCCCGGGCAGAGGCCGGCAAAAAGGGAAGCCTCCGGCACTCGGCAAAAAAGGGAGGCCTACAGCACCCGGTATTCCCAGGCGGTCTCCCATCCAAGTACTAACCGGGCCCGACCCTGCTTAGCCCGGCAAAAAGGGAAGCCTCCGGCAGCCGGCAAAAAGGGAGGCCTACAGCACCCGGTATTCCCAGGCGGTCTCCCATCCAAGTACTAACCGGGCCCGACCCTGCTTAGCCCGGCAAAAAGGGAAGCCTCCGGCAGCCGGCAAAAAGGGAGGCCTACAGCACCCGGTATTCCCAGGCGGTCTCCCATCCAAGTACTAACCGGGCCCGACCCTGCTTAGCTTCCAAGATCAGACGAGATCGGGCGTTCTCAGGGTGGTATGGCCGTAGGCAACTGAGTAGCCCTCGCCGCCGCTCTCGACCACCAACCACCGGCCTCCCGCCCTGACCCACCAGCTCACTGCCACGCCACACGCCAACCGGGCCGATCCGTGGCAACTCCACCACCTGTAGCCGCACCCGACACCGCGCAAAAAGGCCGCCGGGACCTCCGGCCACGGCTGCCCCGGCAAAGCCGGGTACGGCCGGCCGGAGCCCGGCAAAAAAGGAGGTCAGAGGCACAAGTGGTGGCCTATGGCAGCGGCTATTCCCAGGCACTCGCCCATCCAGGTAGGAACCAGGACCAAGCCTGCCTAGCCTAGGAGACCAGACGAGATCAGGTGTTCTTAGGCTGGCAGGGCCCCAGGCACCTGAGTAGCCCTCACCGCTCTTGAGCACGCACCACCGGCCCCCCGCCCTGCCCCACCGGCTAACGGCCACGCCACACGCCAACCGGGCAACTGGGTGGCAACTCCACCACCTGTAGCCGCACCCGACACCGCGCAAAAAGGCCGCCGGGACCTCCGGCCACGGCTGCCCCGGCAAAGCCGGGTACGGCCGGCCAGAGCCCGGCAAAAAAGGAGGTCAGAGGCACAAGTGGTGGCCTATGGCAGCGGGTATTCCCAGGCACTGGCCCATCCAGGTAGGAACCAGGACCAAGCCTGCTTAGCTTAGGAGACCAGACGAGATCAGGTGTTCTTAGGCTGGCAGGGCCCCAGGCACCTGAGCAGCCCTCGCCGCCGCTCTTGAGCACGCACCACCGGCCCCCCACCCTGCCCCACCGGCTAACGGCCACGCCACATGCCAACCGGGCCGATCCGTGGCAACTCCATCACCTGTAGCCACACCCGAAACCTCGCGAAAGGCCTGCCGGACCCCCGGGCAGAGGCCGGCAAAAAGGGAAGCCTCCGGCACTCGGCAAAAAAGGGAGGCCTACAGCACCCGGTATTCCCAGGCGGTCTCCCATCCAAGTACTAACCGGGCCCGACCCTGCTTAGCCCGGCAAAAAGGGAAGCCTCCGGCAGCCGGCAAAAAGGGAGGCCTACAGCACCCGGTATTCCCAGGCGGTCTCCCATCCAAGTACTAAACGGGCCCGACCCTGCTTAGCCCGGCAAAAAGGGAAGCCTCCGGCAGCCGGCAAAAAGGGAGGCCTACAGCACCCGGTATTCCCAGGCGGTCTCCCATCCAAGTACTAACCGGGCCCGACCCTGCTTAGCTTCCGAGATCAGACGAGATCGGGCGTTCTCAGGGTGGTATGGCCGTAGGCAACAGAGCAGCCCTCGCTGCCGCTCTCGACCACCAACCACCGGCCTCCCGCCCTGACCCACCAGCTCACTGCCACGCCACACGCCAACCGGGCCGATCCGTGGCAACTCCACCACCTGTAGCCGCACCCGACACCGCGCAAAAAGGCCGCCGGGACCTCCGGCCACGGCTGCCCCGGCAAAGCCGGGTACGGCCGGCCGGAGCCCGGCAAAAAAGGAGGTCAGAGGCACAAGTGGTGGCCTATGGCAGCGGCTATTCCCAGGCACTCGCCCATCCAGGTAGGAACCAGGACCAAGCCTGCCTAGCCTAGGAGACCAGACGAGATCAGGTGTTCTTAGGCTGGCAGGGCCCCAGGCACCTGAGTAGCCCTCACCGCTCTTGAGCACGCACCACCAGCCCCCCGCCCTGCCCCACCGGCTAACGGCCACGCCACACGCCAACCGGGCAACTGGGTGGCAACTCCACCACCTGTAGCCGCACCCGACACCGCGCAAAAAGGCCGCCGGGACCTCCGGCCACGGCTGCCCCGGCAAAGCCGGGTACGGCCGGCCAGAGCCCGGCAAAAAAGGAGGTCAGAGGCACAAGTGGTGGCCTATGGCAGCGGGTATTCCCAGGCACTGGCCCATCCAGGTAGGAACCAGGACCAAGCCTGCTTAGCTTAGGAGACCAGACGAGATCAGGTGTTCTTAGGCTGGCAGGGCCCCAGGCACCTGAGCAGCCCTCGCCGCCGCTCTTGAGCACGCACCACCGGCCCCCCGCCCTGCCCCACCGGCTAACGGCCACGCCACATGCCAACCGGGCCGATCCGTGGCAACTCCATCACCTGTAGCCACACCCGAAACCTCGCGAAAGGCCTGCCGGACCCCCGGGCAGAGGCCAGCAAAAAGGGAAGCCTCCGGCACTCGGCAAAAAAGGGAGGCCTACAGCACCCGGTATTCCCAGGCGGTCTCCCATCCAAGTACTAACCGGGCCCGACCCTGCTTAGCCCGGCAAAAAGGGAAGCCTCCGGCAGCCGGCAAAAAGGGAGGCCTACAGCACCCGGTATTCCCAGGCGGTCTCCCATCCAAGTACTAAACGGGCCCGACCCTGCTTAGCCCGGCAAAAAGGGAAGCCTCCGGCAGCCGGCAAAAAGGGAGGCCTACAGCACCCGGTATTCCCAGGCGGTCTCCCATCCAAGTACTAACCGGGCCCGACCCTGCTTAGCTTCCGAGATCAGACGAGATCGGGCGTTCTCAGGGTGGTATGGCCGTAGGCAACAGAGCAGCCCTCGCCGCCGCTCTCGACCACCAACCACCGGCCTCCCGCCCTGACCCACCAGCTCACTGCCACGCCACACGCCAACCGGGCCGATCCGTGGCAACTCCACCACCTGTAGCCGCACCCGACACCGCGCAAAAAGGCCGCCGGGACCTCCGGCCACGGCTGCCCCGGCAAAGCCGGGTACGGCCGGCCGGAGCCCGGCAAAAAAGGAGGTCAGAGGCACAAGTGGTGGCCTATGGCAGCGGGTATTCCCAGGCACTCGCCCATCCAGGTAGGAACCAGGACCAAGCCTGCCTAGCCTAGGAGACCAGACGAGATCAGGTGTTCTTAGGCTGGCAGGGCCCCAGGCACCTGAGTAGCCCTCACCGCTCTTGAGCACGCACCACCGGCCCCCCGCCCTGCCCCACCGGCTAACGGCCACGCCACACGCCAACCGGGCAACTGGGTGGCAACTCCACCACCTGTAGCCACACCCGACACCGCGCAAAAAGGCCGCCGGGACCTCCGGCCACGGCTGCCCCGGCAAAGCCGGGTACGGCCGGCCAGAGCCCGGCAAAAAAGGAGGTCAGAGGCACAAGTGGTGGCCTATGGCAGCGGGTATTCCCAGGCACTGGCCCATCCAGGTAGGAACCAGGACCAAGCCTGCTTAGCTTAGGAGACCAGACGAGATCAGGTGTTCTTAGGCTGGCAGGGCCCCAGGCACCTGAGCAGCCCTCGCCGCCGCTCTTGAGCACGCACCACCGGCCCCCCGCCCTGCCCCACCGGCTAACGGCCACGCCACATGCCAACCGGGCCGATCCGTGGCAACTCCATCACCTGTAGCCACACCCGAAACCTCGCGAAAGGCCTGCCGGACCCCCGGGCAGAGGCCGGCAAAAAGGGAAGCCTCCGGCAGCCGGCAAAAAGGGAGGCCTACAGCACCCGGTATTCCCAGGCGGTCTCCCATCCAAGTACTAAACGGGCCCGACCCTGCTTAGCCCGGCAAAAAGGGAAGCCTCCGGCAGCCGGCAAAAAGGGAGGCCTACAGCACCCGGTATTCCCAGGCGGTCTCCCATCCAAGTACTAACCGGGCCCGACCCTGCTTAGCTTCCGAGATCAGACGAGATCGGGCGTTCTCAGGGTGGTATGGCCGTAGGCAACAGAGCAGCCCTCGCTGCCGCTCTCGACCACCAACCACCGGCCTCCCGCCCTGACCCACCAGCTCACTGCCACGCCACACGCCAACCGGGCCGATCCGTGGCAACTCCACCACCTGTAGCCGCACCCGACACCGCGCAAAAAGGCCGCCGGGACCTCTGGCCACGGCTGCCCCGGCAAAGCCGGGTACGGCCGGCCGGAGCCCGGCAAAAAAGGAGGTCAGAGGCACAAGTGGTGGCCTATGGCAGCGGCTATTCCCAGGCACTCGCCCATCCAGGTAGGAACCAGGACCAAGCCTGCCTAGCCTAGGAGACCAGACGAGATCAGGTGTTCTTAGGCTGGCAGGGCCCCAGGCACCTGAGTAGCCCTCACCGCTCTTGAGCACGCACCACCGGCCCCCCGCCCTGCCCCACCGGCTAACGGCCACGCCACACGCCAACCGGGCAACTGGGTGGCAACTCCACCACCTGTAGCCGCACCCGACACCGCGCAAAAAGGCCGCCGGGACCTCCGGCCACGGCTGCCCCGGCAAAGCCGGGTACGGCCGGCCAGAGCCCGGCAAAAAAGGAGGTCAGAGGCACAAGTGGTGGCCTATGGCAGCGGGTATTCCCAGGCACTGGCCCATCCAGGTAGGAACCAGGACCAAGCCTGCTTAGCTTAGGAGACCAGACGAGATCAGGTGTTCTTAGGCTGGCAGGGCCCCAGGCACCTGAGCAGCCCTCGCCGCCGCTCTTGAGCACGCACCACCGGCCCCCCGCCCTGCCCCACCGGCTAACGGCCACGCCACATGCCAACCGGGCCGATCCGTGGCAACTCCATCACCTGTAGCCACACCCGAAACCTCGCGAAAGGCCTGCCGGACCCCCGGGCAGAGGCCGGCAAAAAGGGAAGCCTCCGGCACTCGGCAAAAAAGGGAGGCCTACAGCACCCGGTATTCCCAGGCGGTCTCCCATCCAAGTACTAACCGGGCCCGACCCTGCTTAGCCCGGCAAAAAGGGAAGCCTCCGGCAGCCGGCAAAAAGGGAGGCCTACAGCACCCGGTATTCCCAGGCGGTCTCCCATCCAAGTACTAAACGGGCCCGACCCTGCTTAGCCCGGCAAAAAGGGAAGCCTCCGGCAGCCGGCAAAAAGGGAGGCCTACAGCACCCGGTATTCCCAGGCGGTCTCCCATCCAAGTACTAACCGGGCCCGACCCTGCTTAGCTTCCGAGATCAGACGAGATCGGGCGTTCTCAGGGTGGTATGGCTGTAGGCAACAGAGCAGCCCTCGCCGCCGCTCTCGACCACCAACCACCGGCCTCCCGCCCTGACCCACCAGCTCACTGCCACGCCACACGCCAACCGGGCCGATCCGTGGCAACTCCACCACCTGTAGCCGCACCCGACACCGCGCAAAAAGGCCGCCGGGACCTCCGGCCACGGCTGCCCCGGCAAAGCCGGGTACGGCCGGCCGGAGCCCGGCAAAAAAGGAGGTCAGAGGCACAAGTGGTGGCCTATGGCAGCGGCTATTCCCAGGCACTCGCCCATCCAGGTAGGAACCAGGACCAAGCCTGCCTAGCCTAGGAGACCAGACGAGATCAGGTGTTCTTAGGCTGGCAGGGCCCCAGGCACCTGAGTAGCCCTCACCGCTCTTGAGCACGCACCACCGGCCCCCCGCCCTGCCCCACCGGCTAACGGCCACGCCACACGCCAACCGGGCAACTGGGTGGCAACTCCACCACCTGTAGCCGCACCCGACACCGCGCAAAAAGGCCGCCGGGACCTCCGGCCACGGCTGCCCCGGCAAAGCCGGGTACGGCCGGCCAGAGCCCGGCAAAAAAGGAGGTCAGAGGCACAAGTGGTGGCCTATGGCAGCGGGTATTCCCAGGCACTGGCCCATCCAGGTAGGAACCAGGACCAAGCCTGCTTAGCTTAGGAGACCAGACGAGATCAGGTGTTCTTAGGCTGGCAGGGCCCCAGGCACCTGAGCAGCCCTCGCCGCCGCTCTTGAGCACGCACCACCGGCCCCCCGCCCTGCCCCACCGGCTAACGGCCACGCCACATGCCAACCGGGCCGATCCGTGGCAACTCCATCACCTGTAGCCACACCCGAAACCTCGCGAAAGGCCTGCCGGACCCCCGGGCAGAGGCCGGCAAAAAGGGAAGCCTCCGGCAGCCGGCAAAAAGGGAGGCCTACAGCACCCGGTATTCCCAGGCGGTCTCCCATCCAAGTACTAACCGGGCCCGACCCTGCTTAGCCCGGCAAAAAGGGAAGCCTCCGGCAGCCGGCAAAAAGGGAGGCCTACAGCACCCGGTATTCCCAGGCGGTCTCCCATCCAAGTACTAAACGGGCCCGACCCTGCTTAGCCCGGCAAAAAGGGAAGCCTCCGGCAGCCGGCAAAAAGGGAGGCCTACAGCACCCGGTATTCCCAGGCGGTCTCCCATCCAAGTACTAACCGGGCCCGACCCTGCTTAGCTTCCGAGATCAGACGAGATCGGGCGTTCTCAGGGTGGTATGGCCGTAGGCAACAGAGCAGCCCTCGCCGCCGCTCTCGACCACCAACCACCGGCCTCCCGCCCTGACCCACCAGCTCACTGCCACGCCACACGCCAACCGGGCCGATCCGTGGCAACTCCACCACCTGTAGCCGCACCCGACACCGCGCAAAAAGGCCGCCGGGACCTCCGGCCACGGCTGCCCCGGCAAAGCCGGGTACGGCCGGCCGGAGCCCGGCAAAAAAGGAGGTCAGAGGCACAAGTGGTGGCCTATGGCAGCGGCTATTCCCAGGCACTCGCCCATCCAGGTAGGAACCAGGACCAAGCCTGCCTAGCCTAGGAGACCAGACGAGATCAGGTGTTCTTAGGCTGGCAGGGCCCCAGGCACCTGAGTAGCCCTCACCGCTCTTGAGCACGCACCACCGGCCCCCCGCCCTGCCCCACCGGCTAACGGCCACGCCACACGCCAACCGGGCAACTGGGTGGCAACTCCACCACCTGTAGCCGCACCCGACACCGCGCAAAAAGGCCGCCGGGACCTCCGGCCACGGCTGCCCCGGCAAAGCCGGGTACGGCCGGCCAGAGCCCGGCAAAAAAGGAGGTCAGAGGCACAAGTGGTGGCCTATGGCAGCGGGTATTCCCAGGCACTGGCCCATCCAGGTAGGAACCAGGACCAAGCCTGCTTAGCTTAGGAGACCAGACGAGATCAGGTGTTCTTAGGCTGGCAGGGCCCCAGGCACCTGAGCAGCCCTCGCCGCCGCTCTTGAGCACGCGCCACCGGCCCCCCGCCCTGCCCCACCGGCTAACGGCCACGCCACATGCCAACCGGGCCGATCCGTGGCAACTCCATCACCTGTAGCCACACCCGAAACCTCGCGAAAGGCCTGCCGGACCCCCGGGCAGAGGCCGGCAAAAAGGGAAGCCTCCGGCACTCGGCAAAAAAGGGAGGCCTACAGCACCCGGTATTCCCAGGCGATCTCCCATCCAAGTACTAACCGGGCCCGACCCTGCTTAGCCCGGCAAAAAGGGAAGCCTCCGGCAGCCGGCAAAAAGGGAGGCCTACAGCACCCGGTATTCCCAGGCGGTCTCCCATCCAAGTACTAACCGGGCCCGACCCTGCTTAGCTTCCGAGATCAGACGAGATCGGGCGTTCTCAGGGTGGTATGGCCGTAGGCAACTGAGTAGCCCTCGCCGCCGCTCTCGACCACCAACCACCGGCCTCCCGCCCTGACCCACCAGCTCACTGCCACGCCACACGCCAACCGGGCCGATCCGTGGCAACTCCACCACCTGTAGCCGCACCCGACACCGCGCAAAAAGGCCGCCGGGACCTCCGGCCACGGCTGCCCCGGCAAAGCCGGGTACGGCCGGCCGGAGCCCGGCAAAAAAGGAGGTCAGAGGCACAAGTGGTGGCCTATGGCAGCGGCTATTCCCAGGCACTCGCCCATCCAGGTAGGAACCAGGACCAAGCCTGCCTAGCCTAGGAGACCAGACGAGATCAGGTGTTCTTAGGCTGGCAGGGCCCCAGGCACCTGAGTAGCCCTCACCGCTCTTGAGCACGCACCACCGGCCCCCCGCCCTGCCCCACCGGCTAACGGCCACGCCACACGCCAACCGGGCAACTGGGTGGCAACTCCACCACCTGTAGCCGCACCCGACACCGCGCAAAAAGGCCGCCGGGACCTCCGGCCACGGCTGCCCCGGCAAAGCCGGGTACGGCCGGCCAGAGCCCGGCAAAAAAGGAGGTCAGAGGCACAAGTGGTGGCCTATGGCAGCGGGTATTCCCAGGCACTGGCCCATCCAGGTAGGAACCAGGACCAAGCCTGCTTAGCTTAGGAGACCAGACGAGATCAGGTGTTCTTAGGCTGGCAGGGCCCCAGGCACCTGAGCAGCCCTCGCCGCCGCTCTTGAGCACGCACCACCGGCCCCCCGCCCTGCCCCACCGGCTAACGGCCACGCCACATGCCAACCGGGCCGATCCGTGGCAACTCCATCACCTGTAGCCACACCCGAAACCTCGCGAAAGGCCTGCCGGACCCCCGGGCAGAGCCCGGCAAAAAGGGAAGCCTCCGGCACTCGGCAAAAAAGGGAGGCCTACAGCACCCGGTATTCCCAGGCGGTCTCCCATCCAAGTACTAACCGGGCCCGACCCTGCTTAGCCCGGCAAAAAGGGAAGCCTCCGGCAGCCGGCAAAAAGGGAGGCCTACAGCACCCGGTATTCCCAGGCGGTCTCCCATCCAAGTACTAAACGGGCCCGACCCTGCTTAGCCCGGCAAAAAGGGAAGCCTCCGGCAGCCGGCAAAAAGGGAGGCCTACAGCACCCGGTATTCCCAGGCGGTCTCCCATCCAAGTACTAACCGGGCCCGACCCTGCTTAGCTTCCGAGATCAGACGAGATCGGGCGTTCTCAGGGTGGTATGGCCGTAGGCAACTGAGTAGCCCTCGCCGCCGCTCTCGACCACCAACCACCGGCCTCCCGCCCTGACCCACCAGCTCACTGCCACGCCACACGCCAACCGGGCCGATCCGTGGCAACTCCACCACCTGTAGCCGCACCCGACACCGCGCAAAAAGGCCGCCGGGACCTCCGGCCACGGCTGCCCCGGCAAAGCCGGGTACGGCCGGCCGGAGCCCGGCAAAAAAGGAGGTCAGAGGCACAAGTGGTGGCCTATGGCAGCGGGTATTCCCAGGCACTCGCCCATCCAGGTAGGAACCAGGACCAAGCCTGCCTAGCCTAGGAGACCAGACGAGATCAGGTGTTCTTAGGCTGGCAGGGCCCCAGGCACCTGAGTAGCCCTCACCGCTCTTGAGCACGCACCACCGGCCCCCCGCCCTGCCCCACCGGCTAACGGCCACGCCACACGCCAACCGGGCAACTGGGTGGCAACTCCACCACCTGTAGCCGCACCCGACACCGCGCAAAAAGGCCGCCGGGACCTCCGGCCACGGCTGCCCCGGCAAAGCCGGGTACGGCCGGCCAGAGCCCGGCAAAAAAGGAGGTCAGAGGCACAAGTGGTGGCCTATGGCAGCGGGTATTCCCAGGCACTGGCCCATCCAGGTAGGAACCAGGACCAAGCCTGCTTAGCTTAGGAGACCAGACGAGATCAGGTGTTCTTAGGCTGGCAGGGCCCCAGGCACCTGAGCAGCCCTCGCCGCCGCTCTTGAGCACGCACCACCGGCCCCCCGCCCTGCCCCACCGGCTAACGGCCACGCCACATGCCAACCGGGCCGATCCGTGGCAACTCCATCACCTGTAGCCACACCCGAAACCTCGCGAAAGGCCTGCCGGACCCCCGGGCAGAGGCCGGCAAAAAGGGAAGCCTCCGGCACTCGGCAAAAAAGGGAGGCCTACAGCACCCGGTATTCCCAGGCGGTCTCCCATCCAAGTACTAACCGGGCCCGACCCTGCTTAGCCCGGCAAAAAGGGAAGCCTCCGGCAGCCGGCAAAAAGGGAGGCCTACAGCACCCGGTATTCCCAGGCGGTCTCCCATCCAAGTACTAAACGGGCCCGACCCTGCTTAGCCCGGCAAAAAGGGAAGCCTCCGGCAGCCGGCAAAAAGGGAGGCCTACAGCACCCGGTATTCCCAGGCGGTCTCCCATCCAAGTACTAACCGGGCCCGACCCTGCTTAGCTTCCGAGATCAGACGAGATCGGGCGTTCTCAGGGTGGTATGGCCGTAGGCAACAGAGCAGCCCTCGCTGCCGCTCTCGACCACCAACCACCGGCCTCCCGCCCTGACCCACCAGCTCACTGCCACGCCACACGCCAACCGGGCCGATCCGTGGCAACTCCACCACCTGTAGCCGCACCCGACACCGCGCAAAAAGGCCGCCGGGACCTCCGGCCACGGCTGCCCCGGCAAAGCCGGGTACGGCCGGCCGGAGCCCGGCAAAAAAGGAGGTCAGAGGCACAAGTGGTGGCCTATGGCAGCGGGTATCCCCAGGCACTCGCCCATCCAGGTAGGAACCAGGACCAAGCCTGCCTAGCCTAGGAGACCAGACGAGATCAGGTGTTCTTAGGCTGGCAGGGCCCCAGGCACCTGAGTAGCCCTCACCGCTCTTGAGCACGCACCACCGGCCCCCCGCCCTGCCCCACCGGCTAACGGCCACGCCACACGCCAACCGGGCAACTGGGTGGCAACTCCACCACCTGTAGCCGCACCCGACACCGGCGCAAAAAGGCCGCCGGGACCTCCGGCCACGGCCTGCCCCGGCAAAGCCGGGTACGGCCGGCCAGAGCCCGGCAAAAAAGGAGGTCAGAGGCACAAGTGGTGGCCTATGGCAGCGGGTATTCCCAGGCACCTGGCCCATCCAGGTAGGAACCAGGACCAAGCTGCTTAGCTTAGGAGACCAGACGAGATCAGGTGTTCTTAGGCTGGCAGGGCCCCAGGCACCTGAGCAGCCCTCGCCGCCGCTCTTGAGCACGCGCCACCGGCCCCCCGCCCTGCCCCACCGGCTAACGGCCACGCCACATGCCACCGGGCCGATCCGTGGCAACTCCATCACCTGTAGCCACACCCGAAACCTCGCGAAAGGCCTGCCGGACCCCCGGGCAGAGGCCGGCAAAAAGGGAAGCCTCCGGCACTCGGCAAAAAGGGAGGCCTACAGCACCCCGGTATTCCCAGGCGGTCTCCCATCCAAGTACTAACGCCGGCCCGACCCTGCCTTAGC
>NW_028154349.1:0-28574 GCF_965231275.1 Zosterops lateralis
TGGAAGGGGGACATGGCCATTCGTGGGGACACGGGCACAGATGGAGGTGTGGGGGACAGTGACAGGGATGGGAATGTGGTGGGGAGACAGCCATGGGTGAGGACATGGTGGGACACGGCCAGTGACGTGTGGGGACATGGTCATGGCCGGTGCCATGAGGGGAACTTGCAGGGGCTGTGGGGGATGCTGGGTTTGAGGGAGCTGAGGGTTCCTGGGAGGGCCTTGGGGCTTGCTGAGGGCTTTGGGGACCCCAGGCCCAGCGGCTCTGGCTGTGCTGGGAGACCCTGGTGTGACTCGAGGCCGGAGTTCTTCTGCCCAGCTGCTCCCGGCACCGTCCCCAAGAGTGGCCGCCCCCCCAGGGCTGACGCCATCCGGGGTGTGGCTGTGGCTGTAGCACGAAGCAGCTGCGGGGCACAGATGGAAGTTGTGTCCATGGGCAGGGACAAGGAACAGGGAGAGGCCTCCTGTGTGATTTCCAAAGGTGTTTATTCCCTGGAGGGTCGGGGACAGAAAAAGGGGGCAGAACCTGGGCTGGCAGAGGCTTATAAGCGGGGGAGGTCTTGGGAGAGGACACAGTTTCCAAGCAATAAGGGTCACATGGGGGAGGAACACAAGGCAGGAGTACAATACATAGACCAGTGAAAGAACACAAGGGGAGGGAACAGCCCAAAGTAACCACTAGGGCGTGGAAGGCTGGGGGATTGAAAGGGAACAGTCTGGAAGAAGGGTCAAGGTTAGGGAAGGATTGACAATTCTGTAGGAGGAGGGCAGGGCAGGTCTAGGGAAGATAGACAACCAGGGCAAAACCAACAATACAGGGGGAAAGGGGCAATCCATTAGAGATAAATAACACTAGAACAATACAAAATAGGGGGCGGGGTGTTATAGAACTGACCATTGAAACTGAGCTGCAGTTGAAAACACAATAAAAACAGGCTGCAACACGAGTGGAGGTTCTGGGGCAGCTGCTCAAGGAGCCCCTGACCTGGACCTGCAGCCCCAGGGTATTGGGGGCAGCTGAGAGGCCACAACAGGGAGGGGAAAGCCAGACAGAGCTGTCCCTCTCCAGAACTGCACCCCAAAAATGCCCAAACTCAGGGATTCCTCCCAGGAAAAAGCTGCCAGGAACTGCCTGAATTAAGGGAAAGGGTGGATGGGACCCCCAGACTGAGCAGGAGGGGCCTGGAACCCCCCAAAACCAAGCATGGGGACAGGGGTGGTGGACTGGGGGGCAGTGGGGAAGGCTGTGGAAGAGAGGGGGAAAAGAAGTAGCTGGGACCTGAAAGAGTGGGGGAAGGGGCTGGCTGGGACCCCCAAAATTGCATTAGGAGGGGTCCCACTCCTCCTCCTTTTTAATCCCCAGAGCCGGGGCAGGCCGGGCTGGGGCAGCACTGGGCTCTGGGCCCGGCCTGGGCGCCCCCCACGCGCCCCCTTCTCAAATTTCCCTGGTGGCTTTGGGGGGTCCCGGCACATTTTGGGGTTCACTGGGTGCTGTGCTGTGGTCCAGGTGCTTCCCAAGGCCCCCCCAGAGCGGGGTGACACAGGGGGGAACACATGGGGGTCCCTATTCCTGATCCGCCCTGGGTCCCTTTCTACCCCCTTCCCCCAGTCACGGTCCCTCCAAGTCTCTCCCCTGAGCCCCCCATAAACGGCAGCAGGTCCCCCCATAAACTGGGAAGCTTTATTGGGAACACTGGGAGCAGCTGGGCAGGGTCAGAGTGACAGAAGGGCTGGGGGGACACACGACCCCCCCCAAAATCATCTCTGGGACCGAGCGGGGGGTCCCGGCCGGGCCCGAGGCCACGGGGAGGGGCTGCGGCCGCCGGCGGCTCAGGAGCTCTGTGGGCAGAGAAAAGGGGGTGACACCGGGCTGGGGGGCCCTGGGGGGCGGGGGGGCACACACGCTCTGGGGGAGGGGGGACACGACCCCCGGGACCCCCCCTGACCTTCTTGCACAGGCAGAGGCCCAGCCCCAGCGCCAGGAAGACAAAGCCCAACACAAAGCCCCCGATCCCCGTCAGCATCTTGGGGGGTGCGGGGGCAGCTTTCGGGGGCGGGGGGGCGCAGGATCCGGGAAACAGCGGCGGCTGCTGGGAAGGGACTTGGACGGAATGTGACAGGCTGGGATGGACTGGGACAGACTGGAACACCAGGATATACCAGGGCTGGGACCCAGCGGGACCAGAATTGGGGCACAAGGGATGATATGGGATTTATTGGGACCACACTGAGGACTACTGGGAACATGCTGAGGGCAACTTGGTGCTGTTGGCATATACTGGGCATGATTGGGATCGTACTGGGAGTAACTGGAATCATACTGGGAGTGACTGGAACTGTAGCAGTGGTGAAAGGGCGCAGTTGGAAAGATGCAGGGGGCAGCTGGGGTCATACTGGGATCGTACTGGGACTGACAAGGTCACACTTAGAGTGACTGGAATAATACTGGGAGGATCTGGGAGTGACTGGCATCATATTGGGAGTGACAGGGATCAAACCAGACTCATACTGGGAATGTCTGGAAGTTACTGGGATCATACTGGGGGTGACTGGACTCATTTTGGGATCATGCTTGGTGCAGCTGGGACCACAATGGGGCCAAATGGCATCCTAGAGGGAGTGACTGGGAGTGAGTGGGTTCATACTGGAAGTGTCTGGGGCCGTACTGGACTCCTACTGGGAGGGATTGAGAGTGAAAGGAACCATACAGGGCATGACTGGGAGGAACTGGGACCATGTTGGGGACAACTGGGACCTTATTGGGAGTGACTGGGACCATAAAAGCTTGAATGGAGTTTCTATCCTGAGACATTCCCGGGGTGCAGTGGCAGCTCCACATCCCCAGCCTGGGCGGTCAGAGCAGGGGAACCTCTGGCAGCACCTTCAGGGCACAGCCGAGGGCTGGGGGATCCTCCCCCACTTCATTTTCTCTCCCCAATTCAAATCATCCCCTCCCATTCAAATCCCCTCCATTCACATTTTCTCCCCACAATAAGACTTTCCTTGCCCCAATTAAACTTTTCTCCCCAATTGGGCTCTGAGTCCCCTCCCCATCCCCGGCTTCTTCCAGGTTTCTGGAGGATTTTCCTGTAGCTTTCCTGCAGAAAACTCTTCCTTTTGGGGCGATGGCTGAGGGTCCCCTTGGGGTCCACTCCCTTTCCAGTCCCTTTTTCCAGCTCTTTTCCTCAGCTGACCCAAACCTGTGGATTTTGGGGGGCGGGAGGGGTCGCTCTGCTCGGGGGTCTCGGAGGTGCCGCCAGGGAGGCCCCGAGGCCCCAGCGCGGTTCCCTCCAGCCCCTTGGAGCATTTGGAATCTCCAAGTCTCAGCGCTGGCTGTCCGTGGGATTCAATCCCCCCGCAGGGTTTTCCCCCAGAGCGGGTTTATTTCCAGAGGGGTTTGTGGTTTCCCTTGGAGCCGGGGCCTGACGGCACCGGAGCGGCCGCGGGTGCCGGGGCAGGAAGGGCTGTGGGACGGCTCCTCCTGCAAACCTCCGGGAGGGGGACAAGGGCTGGGGGGAAATAGACAATAAACAGAGAGACATTGCTGCAGAAGGGCCTCATCTTGCCTAAACTAAAGTGTCCAGTACCAAGTAACACCTTGAGGTTATGGAAATCCCAGAGCCCAAGTTGGATTCCCCCGTTTGAAGCTGAAGGAGGAGCTCCACTCGTGACTCTGCTTCATAACAACGAATGTGAAAATTCACCACAATTCCCGGTTCCCTCCCTCCTCTGCCCAGCGGTGCAGGGAGAAGGGATGGGAGTTACGGTCAGTTTGTGCCGCTGCTTCCCCCTTTAGGGACAGGAAGCCTTGCCCTGCTCCGGCGTGGGATCTGTCCATGGGGTCAGACCCTGCCCTGTCCAGCGGGGTCCCTCCCCAGCCGTGCGGTCACTCCTCGGCCCGGCCCTGAGGCGCGGGGCAGTCCCGGGGCAGCCGCGCTGCGGCCCCGTCAGCGGCACCGCCGGTTCGTGCCGGGCAGGAGCGGCAGAAGGAGCCGGGCGGCGGCGGGGGCTCAATCCCGCCCGGAGGAAGAAGAGGAAGAGGAAGGAGCCGGGGCCGCCTGCGGTGTCCGATCCCCGGGGAGCAGCGGGGAGGCCTCGGGGAGCGGCGGCGGGCGGGGCCCTGTTGGAGCCGCCCCGAGGGGTTTGTGCCGCCCCGGGTCCCTGGAGGAGTCGCTCGGCGAGACGGGCGAGGTGGGAATGAAAGAAGAGACTAAAATGCAGAGAAGAGATTAAAATGCAATCAACGGGCTGCACCAAGTGCATCTCTCCTGGTCGTGTCTGAAGCAGCTGCACCGAAGCACGGGCAGCGGGTGAACACAATAAAATACAGAGAATAGAGTAAAATAGAATAAAAAACTACACTGGGGGGTCCCCGGTGCCCGGTGTCACTGAAGAGCCGCTCTGTGGGATGGGCACTGCCGGGTGTGAGCAGAAGGGCAGCGCCGAGGCGGGTGCAAGGTGTGAATAGAATTGAACATGGAGAATAGAATAAAATACAAGAAAAGAACCGCACCGAGGGTTCAGCGCCGCCCGTGTCATGGAAGAACTGCACCGAGAGTGGCGAGAAGCAGCGGCAGTAGAGAATAGAATAAAAAATAACAGAAACCGCACTGGCAGTGGCCGCTCCCCAACACTAAAAGAGCAGAACCGAGGGCTGGTCGGGGCAGCACCGAGGGGTCTGTTGCCTCCTCCAAGGTGTGGCAGCCTGGTTTGGGAACGGCACGGTGACCACCTCAGGTCACTCGGGCCAAGAGCTCACAGACACCAATATGGTGGACGGCAAATGGCGTTTATTCACGAGTTACATGGCAATATATAACCTGTGTTTGTGTCATCACTTCCTTCACTTCCTTCTGCTTATGGAACTGGCCTAACTATTGGCTGACATACTGTAACAGACAGCAACACTTATGGGGGAAGGGTAGCCCTGTCTTACCGTACAGCGCGATATCTTCCGTTCACTCGTCCCTGTCTACCGCAGTCTTGCGGCGATGCGTGTCCTCCAACGCTCGGCCAGCCCCAACACATCCCCACAGGATCTAAAGTCAGTGGGATCTTGGCACCGACCAGCCCTGCCATGTTGCGATGGTAGAGGAAGAAAGACGGGACCCTCAAAGGCTTAACTAGAACTTAGGTTTATTGGGCAGGAGGGAGGGAGCCCTCACCCGAAGACCAGTGCCTCAGAGAGACCCTGAATCTCAAGGGGGAAGAGGGTTTTATACAGTGGGTGGAACTCAGGGTGGGTAGACACACAACCAATGGGGTATAACTGGGGAGTGTCTGCTGACATAACATGCATTGGCATCAATCAATGAACAGGAGGTAGGAGGGGAAAGCTTGCAACCCAGCCAGTCCCCAGAGATCTCCCATCGAAGCTTCTGGACCTGGGGGACAGGTCCTGGAGTGACTGACAGGGCAGGAGGGTTTCCTAACATGTGATGGACAGGTACCCAAGGAGGGAAAGGCAAACCAATGAAACAATAAAAACTCATTATGACAGTCACACCACCACAGGGTCTCGGCCGCCCGGTGTCACTGAAGGAGCCACAGCGAGGGACGGGCGGGGCGCGGCCCCATCGAACCCCTCCAGCTCCGTGACGAGCGGTGACCCCGCGGGACCGCGCCGGGGCCGGGCGGAGGCGGCAGCCGGAGCTGGGGAAGCGGCTTTGAGCGAGGAGACGAGCGGGGTGTTCCCAACCAGCTCCACTCAGCCCTCGGGCACCGGTGGGGCTCTGGGGGTTGTTCCCAACCAGCTCCACTCAGCCCTCGGGCACTGGGCCGGGGTCGCCGTGAACTTTTCAACCCTGGCTGCGGGTCCCACTGCCGCCTCCTCAGGCCCAGGAGCCCAGAAACCCCAGGAAATCGATCCCAGGCACTAAAAACCCTTCTCGTGCACAGCAAGGGCCACGGACGGTCCTTATGAACTCCCATCCCCTCAGTCCCCCCGGGCACCGCGGGGCATTAGCGCAGCTCCCGCGGCTGTCCCGGCACCGGCTGCTGCCACAGGGCACGGGCTTGTCACACTTGGGTATTAAACAAATTTGGGGAGGAAGAGGACAGCCTTAGAACCCAGGGCTTTGCCCTCGGGAGCTTGGAGCTGCACGAGGGGGATAAAGGATTCCCTGCACACACCGATGCCCCCGGCAGCGGCTCTGCCCCGCCAAGAACGGGGCTGTGTTTGGGAGAGGTGGGATGGCTGGGATGGGCTCTGCAATGAGACAGCCACATGTTGGCATGAAGAGCTTGGGGCGATGGGGTTACTGAGGAGCTTTTGGGGCACCTTCCAGTCCTGAGAGATGAGTTACTGGGAGGGGGAGACACCTGGCTCTGACATTGGAGTGGGGCCCGTATTAGGGAAGGATGTATGTTGGGGCTTAGATTTCTTTCTTTTTTACTTACAGAATTCTTTCCCATGAGTTTCTAGAAGACTAATTACTGGGTACTTACGAGTACTTGAACTAACTTCTGGATACAGAACAGAGGGGCCAAAGGAGAGCAGTTGTAGCACTTGGCTACACTTTTCCTCTGGCAGTTTCTCTTGAGGGGAAGATAACACAAGTTTTGGGGCAGGAAAACGACAGGGGCTGGGGGCAGCTATGCCGTCTCTTGCTCTCGGCTTTCAGAGAGAGGACGGCCAGGCTGCTGCTTGCTGCGGGAGGAGTTCACTGTAGCCACCAAGTCTGGTCCTGGGAAATCTACCACCATCTGCTCGTGTGCCCAGGAATTCTGAGCTCACCTTCTCCTGTCCTGCTGGAGCTGGGCCAGCCCTGCCCCTCCATTGCTGCTTCTTCAGCGCTGCTTTGAGGCTTTTCTGTACACTGTGGGCTCACACTGCCTGCCTGATGAGACCTTCTGCATCTTCAGCCACAGCTCTGGAGTTCCTGATCCATCCCTTCCATCCCTTCAGCCACAGCTCCGCAGTTTCTGATCCATCCCTTCCATCCCTTCCCGGCTCGGACAAAGCCGCCATTCCCGCGCGCTCCCCGAGCCCGCCCCACAGCGCCCCCTGCAGCCGCGGGGGGATCATCGCACCTGCCCCGCCCACCGGGAGCCACCAGCGCCCCTGCTGGCCGTGCCCGGAACTGCACCAAAGGGGAAAGTGCCGCGCTCAGGGAAGCTGTTCCTGGGTTCTGCTTCTGTTTATTGTTAATGCTGTGCTTGGTGTTGTTTGTTTGCCTGGTTATACACACCAGTAAAGAACTGTTATTCCTATCCACTTACCTCTGCCTGAGAGCCCCTTCATTTCAAAATTATAACTTCTGAATAAATTTGAATTAAATTATAATTCGGAGGAAAAGGGTTTGACTTCTCAGTTCCAAGGTAGGCTCTGGCTTTCCCTGGCAAACACCTGTCTTTCAAACTAAGACATCACCATTCTCTGAGTTAGTTATAATATAAAAGTTAGTTATAATAGTTATAATATAAAAGCATTTTAGCATTGTGCAGTCTCTGTTTTAATATTTTGCTAAGGCCTAGGACATAAAATCAATTTATTGCAATGCCATTTCTGTAGACTATACAGTGCACACGTAAACTGATAGGTTATGTTTCATCAAAAAGCAGCTGAAAGGAATTATAAATTGTACTGTATCAAAATCATTGTGATCAATAACAATATGCAAAAGTCTACACATGAATGCAAAAGCCAGTATTTTGTCATTTATGTTTTCATTTCTATTGTAATTTATATTGTCATTTCTACTGTAATTTATAACCTGGGTTGGCTTCCTCTCCTGCAAGGCACTGAAGGGGGCTCATTCACCCCCTGCCCCCACGTCTCTCAGTGTCCCCAAGTTTCCCTAAGCATCTTTGAGTGCCCCCAAGTGTCACCATTGATGTCACCCTAAGAATTCTCATCAGGATTTGGGATAGTTTCAGCCAACATTCCCAGAAAATTCCCCAAATTTGTCTCAAATACCACGTGGGAAGGGGACAAGTGCCACCAGCCATGTCCCCGATGGCGTCACCACCCCGATGACGGGACGTCGCTGTGCCCGCAGCAGCCTCGGGATGTCCTCGATGGCTCTTTGGCACCGCTCGGCCACCGGGGCCATCGTGTGTCGGGTTTTTGGGGTGTCCTCACTGAAGACAAGGGCGATGGGCAGTTGTAAAAGCAAAGTCCTTTATTGCACGGCTAAATCAGCCTCATGGAGGCAGAGGTTGTCACAGCTCAAGCCAGTAAAGTCCCCATGTCCCCAGCAGGAGCACTGGCATCTTATCAGCAGCAGTGTGCAGGAAGCATTCTAACAGAAAGTTTCATGAAGAACATCAAGTTTCATAACACAAAGAACATAAAGTATCTTATACAGTCTTGCACATGGCCAGCGTGTAATGAGCCCCATGAAGATGTATCAAGCCTGAGGGTTGGCCTGAAACCTCCCAGAGTGGCTTCATAATATTTGCCAGACGGCTCTTCAAGTGCGTTTTGTAAAACAAAGGTTTCAACAAAAAGAGGTTTTAACAAAAGACAAAACATTTTACAAAAGATAAAATGACAAACAGGAATGGAAATGGAAAAAAAAACAAAACGGAAACAAAAAATGGAAACAAAAGCCAAGCACAGGTGTCAGAGAAGCCTCTGACCCCTGGCTAAGACACCTTAAAAAGCACCTGAGCACCTCTGAGCTCGTTCTCAAGTTTTGGATGATTAAGGAGGGACAATTTGCCTTGCTGCCAATAGAAGCAGCCACAGGTCCTGGGAAACATCTCTACAGCCCAACCAGTGCCCATGAGAAGGGCACAGAACTTTCTAGCTCGGCTTCCTTCTATGTTCAAAGGTAAACCAAAACACTTTTCCTTAAATAGAATCATTTCCTGGGGTGTGGAAATGCGATCCCACAAGTTTCTAAGCCCCAGGCAGCCACAGCAGCAGCAGTCTGTGTTCCCTGAGCCTTATCAGTGTATATGTATTTTTATATATATCTATATATCTATCTACTGTCTTATCAGTAGCAGCCACAGAAACAACAACAGTGGCATTTGTGATCAGTCTTCCCTGAGCCTGCTAGCATTCTCAAAGTAGTGCATTTTATTCTACTTTTGGCCAAACAGGTTGAAACAAGAGTCCTGTATTGCCTTGTTGGGCCTATCCTAAGCTAAGATTGACGTGCGACAACATTTGTAATTTCTTATATAAATTCTACTCATGTAGCTCTGTCTGTTCTATCCAGGAATGTTTAGCAGGGCTACATTGGTTTTGTTATGATTAGAATTTAACTAACTTTGCAAAAAGCAATGCTGCTGAACTTTAAACTAGACTTTAGGTCTTTTTCTTGCTAACTGATCCAGGCTCTTATTTGCTAAGGCACTAAAAATCTTCTATTTATTTAAAACTAAACTGTATTTCTACTTCATTTCTGTGTGGATTTATGTATTTTAGTTTCTCTAAGGGTTCTAACTCAGTCCTCACATTTCTGGGCACTCCAGGGCCTGTGTGGATTTGGCCCAGGGGGATTTATATGCCAGCATCTCCCCTCTCTCTTTGAGCCATACAGACTCTCTTGATTGCTTTACTGATCATTTGTCAAATGCACTGGAGCAAACAAGGCACCCTTATCATCACAACTATGATGAAGATGATGATTGAAATGTATAGACACATTCTTAAAAGCTCTTTCATCCTTCATGTTAAATTCCATCTATCTAATAGACTATCTATCCCAATCCCATCATCAATTCTAATGTTTGATACACCTTCTTTAAGTTGTATGCTTTTATGAACAGATTCTGAGTGACCAGAGAAATCCATACACTTCCCTTCAAAATCTTCACACCCCTGTCCACGTGCTACAGAGGGAAAGTCAATTGTGACCCTGTCTACCATCTTTAACATCTGTTAACACATCACTTAATGCAAGGGAGGTATTGAATTGCTTACTCAGCCAACACTCCAGTCAATCCAGTTGTTTTAGTGCTACTGTTGAACTGAGTTGTGCTAATAAAAGAGATGCTGAGAACCTTTTTCTAAAACCCCAAGGCTGAAAATTACTTTTGCAGTCCGAATTGCATTGATGGATAAGCCTGTTTCCTTTATGTCTCATGATGGCAAACATTTGTGCATCAGGTGTTAGCAGAGTAAGTCTCCCCAAGCTCCACGGCCCACCTGTGATGTGTGCTGGAATAGCAGGCCAGGCTCTGTTTCCACAAATGAAAAACATTCCCTGTGGGAACTGAAAGGGGCTATCATTAAATGCAGACTGAACTAAAGAAGTATGGTTACACCAATTAATCTCATTTTTGTATACAGAGTGCTAAGGACAAACATCCTTAACCAAAAATTGATCTTTCCCTGTAGAGTTAAATCTGGCATGAAAAAGTCCTGTTTACAGAACCAAAGATCTCCAATGCTTCAGGTTCACGAGATGCCTTGGGAAGGTGAGGAACCCACCAGTTCCATGCATCTACTGGAGACCAAAAATCCCATGTGGATGATCCTGGGAGTGTACCTTGAATGGCTCTGTCAGTTTTCTCTGGAATTGGCCAAGCATCCACTGGCACACCAACCAGACAGGTGGAAAATGGCTTTTCTGGGGTTGTATCGGACAGACACACGGCATCTAAACCTGATGCACTGGCTAAAGTCACCCAGACATTTGTTTTAGGTTGACTAACTGGCAAATTTGCGTTACTAAAAGCAAGCAAATTACTAAAACCAAGCATGCAAAAAAGCATAACATTCGACTGAACCCCTTATTTCCCTTAAACTATTCTCTAACAAAGGGATTCTACAACACTACTGATCCTCAAGTGTTGGTCTTTGGTTGATCGACAGGTAAGGTTGCATTGGTGAAGGCAAACAAAATAGGAAGATATAAACATGATACCTGATTTAACTTCACACTTTTTGATTTAAGGCACTTTCTTTTTCATTTTTAATTTCCAAGCACATCTCTCAGCACATTCCCTTCTTTGGTTCTTCCACAAATTTCACCCAGGACCGGCCAGATAGAAGGCACTGAATTATTTTGTTTGCATTCAACTCAGCAAATCTGAATCTCTTTTGATTCTGTCAAAAATTCCCTCCTACATTGTCGGAGAAGGGAGATGCAGACACCAGTTGGTCGTCAGCAGAACTCACTTTATTCAAGCACAGCCTCAAGTTATATACTTTGCTTAATTAGCTCATACATATTGCAAAAGCCAAGCTCCTGATTGGTAGTGACTACACAATAGTTTACTTCATGTTATATCAGCATATTGTAACAGTTGTATCGCCTTGTAGCATTTAGTTCCTCTTTTCTCATGATCTCAGTTTCTCTCCCTCATCCTCATGCTGGCCTTGTCCTAGCTTCTAGTTACAATATTAGTCTGAGAGCTATTGTGTCCCTTATCCTCTTCCCGTTTCTCAGCTATCCTCTCCACAATTCCCCCTTTTTCTTTAATGGTTGCAAGCACTTGGGGCTGACAACAAAAAAAAGTAAGCAAACACTAATCTCACACATAGAATGACAATTAAAATTATAAGCAAAAATCGTAGCCCTTCTTTCAAAAGCTGAGTTAGCTATGGTGTTAGACTAAAAGTTTATAGCGGCTCTGATTTGAAGGACTGCGTGTCTCAGGCTGTTTACATTCTGAGTGAGTGCTGAAATGACCTCTGTAGTAATATTGGCTTGCTTTATAGCTTAACATGCAAGTTTATTAAGTGACACCAATGCATGAGCTGTGCTAACTCTAGGGGTTATAGATGCAAAAATATGAGCTGCAGGACCTTGTAGCTTTACTTTGTCATTACAATTTTTATCAAGGGCCTGTTCTCCTGCCTGAGCTGTAGCTCATACATACTTGCTATATGTGTCTACTGTAATATGCACATATTTTAGTCTACCAAATGATGGAATATGAGTAACATCTATTTGCCATATCTCATTTGTTTTCTGTCCCCGGGGGTTGACTTTCACTCTTATACCGACCCCTCCATTGTGGTAACTACAAATAGGACAAGCTTTTACTATATTAGTAGCCTTGGTTGAGGTTATTTTAAATGCTCGCATCAACCCCTTGGCATTCTGCTGGAATATAGCGTGTGATTCCCTAGCTTGGTTCTGGGGGGGCAGGGGTGGTGTTCCTGCTACTGCAACCAGCTTATCAGCTCTATTGTTTCCTTTGCCTAACTCAATGTCCTACTTATGACTGCAAATGTGAATAACTGCATAGGGGTGTGTTCTTGTCTGAATTGCCAACTTTAATTGAATGAGAAGGTTCCCTAGTCTTTTGTTATTTATTTGTCTTATTTCTGAACTTTCAATTCTCTGCACTATCCCAGCAACATATAACGAATCTGTAATGATGTTCACCGGTTCCGACAAATTTGTCATGACCCATACAACAGCTGACAATTCCAAAGTTTGTAAAGAATCCCCCTCTTCAGTAGGCAATATTACTTCTTGCCACTCATTTCCCTGCTGCCATGTAACAGCAGCTTTTTGTGACCTTTTCCCAGCATCTGTGAAAACTGTGATTGCTCCTGGGATGGGCTGTTCACTCCGCAGAGGTTTGCTCAGCCACTGTTGTTCTCCCACCCATCGCAAGGGTGGGGCCACTTTACCATTGTCACAACTGTAGCCCCTCCTCCCAGCAGAGCAAGGCCCACCTCCTCATGATTTTCAATGTACCATTGCAGTATATCTCGAGCTATTGGCAACAGAATAGTGCCTGGTTCATTCCTCGTAATCTGTTGTGCACGCTGTCTACCTTTATGGATAAGGACTGCCAACATTTCTGATTTTTGAAAAACAGTTTTACATTGTTGTAAACCATGGTGGCTGTAACCATTCTAATACCCAAATGTCTTTCACCTTTCCCCTATTCTCCCCCCTTTTCTTTAATTGCTGAACAAGGGCTCCAAGAAGATAGCGTTTCTCGAGCCATATAGCCAAATCAATAGGCAGGAGAGGGTCACAGTGAGAAGTACTGCCTTGATGAATTATTTCAGCAAACCAAGAGCAATATTCCCCTTGTGCTGTTGTCTCATTTTGCCAATGAGAAATGTAACTTTTCCACATTTCCCTCGCACATTCTTGTTTTCCAATTAAACAAGTGTGAAATGGATTGGAAGGCGTGGCAGGTGATAAACACAAATTATCCTGACCGGACTGATTAACCCAAGTGACCCACATGTTTTGCCTTTTGTCTGTTTTTGGTAGCTCTGTGAGCCCAGCGGCAACAACACATATCCCAATCAGCAGGATCCACCTGATGCATATGAGGTATTCCCACCCCATATTTGCAGGTTGTCTGCAATATGAGAGTAGCCTTTTGTGCCAACAGGCGACACACCTCTTTTTCTATTAAAAATACCAATTCCAGCCTATCTCTTTGACTTAAATCTTGAACAAGGTTTACTGCTTCTGGCACAGTACTGCACCCTGTATAATTTTTTATGGCGGTGTGCCAATTATAACGATGCCAATAAAAGGAGCAGCGTGGGCACCATGGCTGTGCAAGCTGCTGTTGAAAGACCCACCATTGTCTGCAACAAGCCCCACAATATATTTTTACCCAAGCACTACAGTTAGGCTTGTCGCAGTGCAGACAGTTAGAATTCTTAATTAATTGTAGTCAGGTGCTTTGTAGTTCATGCAACAATGTTAGTACATCAGTTCTATTTTCTACTACTAGAAGATTAGGCCACACTGGCTGGAGCCGAGCTATCACAGGTTGAAGGATCAGGAGCAGGCGATGCCGCTCTCGTTCTGCTGGACTGCTGGGTGCTGTCATTCTCTGCTTGCATCCAGCAGCTGGGAATCCACACAGGACCTGTGGCTGTAAGCACACACATGTGACCTCAACCAATATATTGTACTTCAGCAGGTCCAGTGTTAAGAATGCTGATCCTCCTGTAGAGTCAAAACCATAGTCCCCTCTTTGTGTTTCTGAGCGATGTTCCGGAGCCAAGGTCGAAAATGGTAACAATTGAGCTATCCGGGTGCCAGCTGGAGTGAGCACTGGAGGATACAGTGTCCGTGCTAAAATACAAATTTCGCCTGTGAAATTAGCATCAATAAGTCTCACAGTAATGTCCAATCCTTTTAAAAAAGTAGAAGATCGTCCCAAAAGTAAAGCAGGAACCGACTGTCCCTGATAGGTTACTGGTCCTTTTACTCCAGTGGGAATTGGCACAGTGCAATTGTCCTTAATAGATATGTCCACTGTGGCTGCCAAGTTCAGGCTGAGGCTTCCGGAGGTGGTGGGGTGCAGGTCACTGGCTGCTGTACAGCTGCTATTTGTGTCCCGGTGCGGCGGCTGGATGGCGCGCTGGTTTTGCCGTTTCCCGATTTTCTTCGACAAGCTCCTTTCTCGGTCTCTTCCGCCTTGTTTCGGCTGACTTGCTGTAACAGCAGCTTGGAGTGGAGCAAGAGCAGCAAAAACTTGAGCCTGACTACTCTCTGCCTGTTTCTGAAGTGTTTCACCTAGCTTTTTAATAGCCTTTACAATAAATGCCTGAGGCCCAGAGGGGACAGATGCTGCTTTCTCTAGAGCCTCTTCTACAGACCAATTAGCTTTCAAGGTGTTAACTAGGTTTTTTGTAGCCTGATTACTATTTTGAAGTATACAGTGTTTTAACATAGCTCCTTGCATATAGAGTGGCACTCTAGCATTTCCTATTCCTTCTACTAGTCGATCTACAAATTTACCTAATGGTTCTTTTCTACCCTGTTTTATTCTCATATATATATAGGGGTTCCATGTGGATCTTTTACCTTATCCATGGCAGCTCTAGCGAGCTTTAGGACCTCTCAACATTTTTCCGGTCCTAACAGAGCCTGTGCCTCTGTTCTTACATGCCATCGAGCTCCCTGATTCTATCATCTGTGCATTCCTTCGTTCTACTCCTTCTCTAGCTAGTGCACTCCATACCTTCCTCTGATTCCTGGCCATTACCTCTGTCAAATCTGATTCAATTTTAGGAATAGTTTCATCGCTCTCCCCAGTCTATGGTAATGGACATGAATCTGTCAGCTGACCCGCAGCGACTGGAGGCATTGGGGGAGCTGATGGTACAGAGTCTGCAGCCACCGTGTCCCCTTTGGTGGCACTTATTTGCTCTGGAGGCACATGTACTGTTGTACATCCAGGAGGCAAGGGAAAGTCTGACTCTGATGAATATGTCAGATTCATTCCCTGGGCTGCTACTGCCTGCTGAGCTGCTTGTTTTTCTACTTGGTGTTGCAGCAGAGCATTATGTACTGCCCGCCACTGTTTCCCTAACTTCTTGGCTGTTTTATCATCATTTAAACTTGCTTCCCATATCTTATTTCTAAATTTTCGCCATTCAGAAAGCTCATGTACTGAATGGGGATTAATAAAGTAGCCTTTAGCATATCCCCATGTTAGTAATTTCGGAAGGTCTTTCCTTACGTCCTTAACCCTCCGTTTCTCTAACCCTGTCATAAATAAATTATATGCTGCTTGCCTGTCCATTATGTCGTCAGCGCTGTTGCAACTCTCCGGCTTCGGCAGCACGTATGACCCAGGACCACCTTTGTAGCTCCTGAGGGCGTTATCCCTTCCTCGTTTAACGCCGACCCGGTTGCGTCAGGCCCCAACCCTACTTCTCCAACCGTGGCAGACGTGCTCCCCCGTTTTCTTTTATGCGAGACGCGAGGCAGCTTCAGATTCGTGTCCCTGTTCGGGCGCCATTTGTCGGAGAAGGGAGACGCGGACACCATTAGGTCATCAGCAGAACTCAGTTTATTCAAGTACAGTCTTAAGTTATATACTTTGCTTAATTAGCTCATACATATTGCAAAAGCCAAGCTCCTGATTGGTAGTGACTACACAATAGTTTACTTCATGTTATATCAGCATATTGCAACAGTTGTATCGCCTTGTAGCATTTAGTTCCTCTTTTCTCATGATCTCAGTTTCTCTCCCTCATCCTCATGCTGGCCTTGTCCTAGCTTCTAGTTACAATATTAGTCTGAGAGCTATTGTGTCCCTTATCTTCTTCCCATTTCTCAGCTAGCCTCTCCACAGTTGGAAGCGCCGAGAGCGCTCTTGGATCGGGGGGGCGAGGTGGTGATGGCGGACTCCCCACGTTGTGGAATTTCGACAAAACATTCCGTGCAGCAGGACGGCGCGGGGTTGTGCTGTTTCGGGGCACTGGGCAGGGCGGCCCTGGATCCCCGTGGGGGCCTGCAGGGGACATGCAGCTCCGGGGAGTTTGGTGAGAAGCCGAGTGCCCCACAGAAGGCCGCGGGGGCCCCACCGAGCCCGCACGGGGCAGGGTGGCCCCAGGGAGCGGCGGGGCAATGCAGCCTGTGGCTGGTGTCCCAGCCTGCCCGGTCCGCACGGGGGTCACAGCCCCGGAGCGAGAGAAATTCCCCCCGCAGCAGCAGCTGGCCCAGCCTGCGCAAAGGGGTGGGGGGGCCCCGCGGTGGGTGGCGTGTTGGAGCCCCCACAGCCGTGGCTCCGCTGAGGAATTCAGGGCCAGGGCACCCCCCCAGCCCCCCTCCTCCCTGTGCTGATCGCGGCACTTCCCCCGTGATCTCCGCTCCCCTCGAATCGCCCGCGCCTGTGGGGGCAGCGCTTGGCAAGCGGGACACGCCTCCCCCAGCACTGCGATCTCCCCCTGTCCTGAGCAGGGGCAGCTGCGGCCGATCCAGAGGCAGCTGCTGTCGATCCATGGGCGGCTGCCGGCTCTGCGCTGTTCATTTTAAAGGGACAGCGCAGCACAGCTGGCCACAAGCGGGTGTTCCCCCGCTGCAGAGGGTCCCGGGGTGCCGGGTCCCCCTCAGTCTCGGACGATGTCCCAGCCGAGGCTGATGCTGTGGGCGGGCGAGGGTCAGCACGGCGCCCCCGGCAGGGCAGGGATGGATTCCCCAGCTCTGCAGGTGCGGTGAGACAAGTTCTCACCCCTGTCCCTGTGGAGCACACGGGACAGGATTCAGAGGTGCATGATGCCTCATCTAATGCTCAGGCCAGCAAGGCTAATGCTCAGGCCAACAAGAAACTAAGAAAGAGAGTGCAAAAAAGGGGAATCACTCCCTTGTTTCTTTGTGGAAGATGTGGACGGCCAGGTCACATGGCAAATGTTTGCAAGGCAAGCCATGTGAAAGGCCAACCTCTGTCAAATGGGCAGTGGGGTGCAAAGAGGAAGCGTGCTCGGACAGAAGAGTCTTCCCAGTCCCCACAGCGGATGGAGGTTTGTTGGGAAGGTTTAGTCCCACACTCACCTCTCCCTGTCAGAGTCTCTGTAGGGACCAGAATTGTTTAATTTGTGTTTGAGTTTCTGTTCACAGGACAAAGAGTCGGTGGTGAGAAGGCAGTTGCTCTGAAGTATTGAGCTGCCTGGATTTCACTGGACTGTTGCTCTGATCAGAGGCTGTCCTGGAACGATTTGGAATGGACACTGCAATTTTCTTCTTTGCTGTTTGGCATCTGGAATGGACTCTCTTTCAAGATGCATTTGTTGCCCTTCGTGAGTGGGTTTGGGAGCTGGTGGATCAGGCTCATTCAATTGGAATTTTCAACCAGTCCTGGGATGTTCCTGTGTTCTGCATCGAAACAGAACTCTGGGAAATGGAGGTTTTTATAACACCTCCAAAAAGCCAATCCTCAATTGTGAATCTGAATTATTGTGATTCATTTGTATCCTGCAGGTATCACTGGCTGATGGATGTCCAATTCCTTGCACATTCTGGAATGGGTCATTTTGCCCCATCTGCCACAAGGCGGCAAAAATATTATTTGAAAAAAATAAACAAACAAAACAAAACAAAATTATTTTTTTGTTTGTTTGAGCTAACAGCTCGATTTCAGCCGCAAAAGATGGCAATCAATTTGTATGAGCTCATTGCTCGATCGATAAATGCAGGTAACAATGCTTGCGATTTGATGGGTGCAGATTTTTGTAAATTCATACTCTCAGTATTACAGGAGAAATTTGATTAGAGCTTTGCAAGCAGTGTTTTTTCTCCCAAATGCTCTGGAGCCATGAGCTGTTGCGAGTGGGAAAAATCCTTTGTATTTTATTTTTTTTTTGCGGCCCAAAAATAGTCCAAAGTTTGTGCAAGACCCACTGTCCTTACAGATGATTTGGGGAGGACGAGGTAGGCCAGTGTTGCTCGGAAGGATGGTTTTGAGGGGCAAAGTTTTGGAAGCCCCTGCAGATGGGCAGCCCATTTGGTTGTATTTGGGCTGCTGTCATGGCATTTTCCAAAGTTTTCCCAGAAACCTTTTCATTTAGTCATAGATTTAATTTCTGTGTCCAACATGGCACACAGATGGGTTGTTCAATTTAAAGGGAGTCAGCAATGTTGTTTGTTCCATTTGCTGAAGAACCTGTGTTGAGCCACAGAGGCCTGGTTCTTCAAAACAAAAACGGGGAACGCAGGGTGAAACCTTGCAAATTCAATTGGCAAAGGCTTTGCATGCCATGGAGCACCTTACAGGTGCCACAGAATTTCACTAACCCTGCAATGTGAAAAGCAAGAAACCGTGACCGAATGAAGGTCAACAGAGGAGGAACCACTGGTCCTCCCATGGGAACAGAAATTGAACTGTAGTTAATTTCTTTTTTCCTTTTTTCTTTTTTTAAAGGTAAAAAGGGTGAGATGTCATCCCTGCATTTCTTGCTTTCAAGTGTTTGAGTCTTAGCAGCCTGATTCTCATGCTGCTGCATGTAAACAATATTGTATTCTTAGAAATTATCTCTATGTTTTGCATTCTTGTTCTCTGAGAGAGAACTTGACTGATGTTCATATTGACCAATGGAGTCAGGAGGTTGTGGCCTCCTTGGGCCAATCTTGGCCCACGGTACAAAATGTATATAAGTTATTGGAGTCAGATAATAAACGGCCTTCCATGTTTGACCCTGCTGCTGCCTGCTGTCCTCTGTGAGGGTCCTCTCCCACATCGCAACGTGTTGCCCCCTCCAAAGGGCAGGGGTAACATATTTTCTCTTAAAGATAAGACTGAAACAGCTGTGATGAAACACTAAAAGACATCTGTTCTTTGTGGATGGAAGAAGATACAGTTTGTTAGACCCTTGATTTCCTGAAAGGTTTTATTATTCCTTGCAAACTCTGCTGTTTTAAGCTGTTTTAGTGGTTTTTCTGTGTTTTATCTCAAGGTCATAAGTACATGACGGTTTAGAAAGGTGTTATCTCTACTTGCTAAGATGATTAGTGCAGATATATTGATTACATGATGTGAATTTGTTAATTTTCTGTATATTTAGCTGACTTCTCATGTGCTTTAAGATTTCTTTTCTAATTATCCAAAAGACATGTGTCATTTCAAAATCATTCCTTTTTATTTTCTACCTGCTTAAACATTTCATAACTGCTGTTGTTAAGAGGTTTGTTTTAGAAATGTATTAAAGGACATCATTCCAGTTTAGAGCCTTTATGAAACTTTACGTAAGAAGGCTTTCTGCACACTGCTGCTGATAAGATGCCACCGCTCCTGCTGGGTCCATGGGGACTTTACTGGCTCGAGCTGTGACAACCTCTGCCTCCATGAGGCTGATTTAGCCCTGCAATAAAGGACTTTGCTTTTACAATTGCCCGTCGCCATTGTCTTCAGTGAGGACACCCCAAAAACCTGACACACGATGGCCCTGGTGGCCGAGAGGTGCCAAAGAGCCATCGAGGACATCCCGAGGCTGCTGCGGGCACAGCGACGTCCCGTCATCGGGGTGGTGACAAAATCGGGGACATGGCTGGTGGCACTTGTCCCCTTCCCACGTGGTGTTTGAGACAAATTTGGGGAATTTTCTGGGAATTTTGGCTGAAACTACCCCAAATCCTGATGAGAATTCTTAGAGTGACGTCAATGGTGACACTTGGGGGCACTCAAAGATGCTTAGAGACACTTGGGGACACTGAGAGACGTGGGGGCAGGGGGTGAATGAGCCCCCTTCAGTGCCTTGCAGGAGAGGAGGTCGACCCGGGTTATAAATGACAATAGAAATGACAACATAAATACAATATAAATGACAACACGAATGACAACATAAATGACAAAATACTGGCTTTCGCATTCATGTATCGACTTTTGCATATTATTATTGATCACAACAATTTTGATACAATACAATTTATAATTCCTTTCAGCTGCTTTTTGATGAAACATAACCTATCAGTTTACGTGTGCACTGTATAGTCTACAGAAATGGCACTGCAATAAATCAATTTTATGTCATAGACCTTAGCGAAATATTAAAACAAAGACTGCACAATGCTAAAATGCTTTTATATTATAACTATTAGAACTAACTTTTATATTAAAACTAACTCAGAGAATGGTGTTGTCTCAGTTTGAAAGACAGGTGTTTGGGAGGGAAAGCCAGAGCCTCCCTTGGAATTGAGAAGTCAAACCCTCTTCCTCCAAATTATAATTTAATTCAAATTTAATTCACAATTTATAATTTTGAAACAAAGGGGCTCTCATGCAGAGGTAAGTGGATAGGAATAACAATTCTTTACTGGTGTGTATAACCAGGCAAACAAACAACACCAAGCACAGCATTAACAATAAACAGAAGCAGAACCCAGGAACAGCTTCCCTGAGCGCGGCACTTTCCCCTTTGGTGCAGTTCCGGGCACGGCCAGCAGGGGCGCTGGTGGCTCCCGGAGGGCGGGGCAGGTGCGATGATCCCCCCGCGGCTGCAGGGGGCGCTGTGGGGCGGGCTCGGGGAGCGCGCGGGAATGGCGGCTTTGTCCGAGCCGGGAAGGGATGGAAGGGATGGATCAGAAACTGCGGAGCTGTGGCTGAAGGGATGGAAGGGATGGATCAGAAACTGCGGAGCTGTGTCTGAAGATGCAGAAGGTCTCAGCAGGCAGGGGGTGTGAGCCCACAGTGTACAGAAAAGCCTCAAAGCAGCGCTGAAGAAGCAGCAATGGAGGGGCAGGGCTGGCCCAGCTCCAGCAGGACAGGAGGAGGTGAGCTCAGAATTCCTGGGCACACGAGCAGATGGTGGTAGATTTCCCAGGACCAGACTTGGTGGTTACAGTGAACTCCTCCCGCAGCAAGCAGCAGCCTGGCCGTCCTCTCTCTGAAAGCCGAGAGCAAGAGACGGTGTAGCTGCCCCCAGCCCCCATTCTTCTTCTGCCTCAAAACTCGCAGAATCTTCCCCCTCGAGAGAAACTGCCAGACACAAAAAAAAGCATAGCCAGGTGCTACAACTGCTCTCCTTTGGCCCCTCTGTTCTGTACCCAGAAATTAGTTCAAGTACCCATAAGTACCCAGTAATTAGTCTTCTAGCAACTCATGGGAAAGAATTCTGTAAGTAAAAAAGAAAGAAATCTGACCCCCAACATACATCCTTCCCTAATACGGGCCCCACTCCAATGTCAGAGCCAGGTGTCTCCCCCCTGCCAGTAACTCATCTCTCAGGACTGGAAGGTGCCCCAAAAGCTCCTCAGTAACCCCATCGCCCCAAGCTCTTCATGCCAACATGTGGCTGTCTCATTGCAGAGCCCATCCCAGCCATCCCACCTCTCCCAAACACAGCCCCGTTCTTGGCGGGGCAGAGCCGCTGCCGGGGCCATCGGTGTGTGCAGGGAATCCTTTATCCCCCTCGTGCAGCTCCAAGTTCCCGAGGGCAAAGCCCTGGGTTCTAAGGCTGTCCTCCTCCTCCCCAAATTTGTTTAATACCCAAGTGTGACAAGCCCGTGCCCTGTGGCAGCAGCCGGTGCCGGGACAGCCGCGGGAGCTGCGCTAATGCCCCACAGTGCCCGGGGGGGACTGAGGGGATGGGAGTTCATAAGGACCCTCCGTGGCCCTCGCTGTGCACGAGAAGGGTTTTTAGTGCCTGGGATTGATTTCCCGGGGTTTCTGGGCTCCAGGGCCTGAGGAGGCGGCAGTGGAACCCACGGCCGGGGTTGAAAAGTTTGTAGCGACTCCAGCCCAGTGCCCAAGGGCTGAGCGGAGCTGGTTGGGAACATCCCGCTCGTCTCCTCGCTCAAAGCCGCTTCCCCAGCTCCGGCTGCCGCCTCCGCCCGGCCCCGGCGCGGTCCCGCGGGGTCACCGCTCGTCACGGAGCTGGAGGGGTTCGATGGGGCCGCGCCCCGCCCGTCCCTCGCTGTGGCTCCTTCAGTGACACCGGGCGGCCGAGACCCTGTGGTGGTGTGACTGTCATAATGAGTTTTATTGTAAGACAGTTGTTCTTTGTACCCCGGTTCAGGGCAGTTCTAGTTTTAGTTCCCCTTTTGTTACAAGTTGTAAGCTTCTCCCCCAGCCTTCCCCAGATACAGCCCCTCATTGGTTTGCCTTTCCCTCCTTGGGTACCTGTCCAGCACATGTTAGGAAACCCTCCTGCCCTGTCAGTCACTCCAGGACCTGTCCCCCAGGTCCAGAAGCTTCGATGGGAGATCTCTGGGGACTGGCTGGGTTGCAAGCTTTCCCCTCCTACCTCCTGTTCATTGATTGATGCCAATGCATGTTATGTCAGCAGACACTCCCCAGTTATACCCCATTGGTTGTATGTCTACCCACCCTGAGTTCCACCCACTGTATAAAACCCTCTCCCCCTTGAGGTTCAGGGTCTCTCTGAGGCACTGGTCTTCGGGTGAGGGCTCCCTCCCTCCTGCCCAATAAACCTAAGTTCTGGTTAAGCCTTTGAGGGTCCCGTCTTTCTTCCTCTACCATCACAACGCGGCAGGGCTGGTGGGCAGCCAAGATCCCACTGACTATAGATCCTGTGGGGGCGTGTCGGGGCTGGCCGAGCGTTGGAGGACACGCACCACCACAAGACTGCGGCAGACAGGGACGAGTGAACGGGAGATATCGCACTGTACGGTAAGACAGGGCTACCCTTCCCCCATAAGTGTTGCTGTCTGTTACAGTATGTCAGCCAATAGTTAGGCCAGTTCCATAAGCAGAAGGAAGTGACGACACAAACACAGGTTATATATTGCCATGTAACTCATGAATAAACGCCATTTGCCATCCACCATATTGGTGTCTGTGAGCTCTTGGCCCGAGTGACCTGAGGTGGTCGCCGTGTCGTTCCCGAACCAGGCTGCCACACCTCGGAGGAGGCAACAGACCCCTCGGTTCTGCTCTTTTAGTGTTGGGGAGCGGCCACTGCCAGTGCGGTTTCTGTTATTTTTTATTCTATTCTCTACTGCCGCTGCTTCTCGCCACTCTCGGTGCAGTTCTTCCATGACACGGGCGGCACTGAACCCTCAGTGCGGTTCTTTTCTTGTATTTTATTCTATTCTCCATGTTCAATTCTATTCACACCTTGCACCCGCCTCGGCCCTGCCCTTCTGCTCACACCCGGCAGTGCCTGTCCCACAGAGCGGCTCTTCAGTGACACCGGGCACCAGGGACCCCCCGGTGTAGTTTTTTTATTCTATTTTACTCTATTCTCTGTATTTTATTGTATTCACCCTCTGCCCGTGCTTCGGTGCAGCTGCTTCAGACACGAGCGGGGGAGATGCCCTTGGTGCAGCTCTTTGATTGCATTTTAATATCTTCTCTGCATTTTAGTCTCTTCTTTCATTCCCACCTCGCCCGTCTCGCCGAGCGACTCCTCCAGGGACCCGGGGCGGCACAAACCCCTCGGGGCGGCTCCAACAGGGCCCCGCCCGCCGCCGCTCCCCGAGGCCTCCCCGCTGCTCCCCGGGGATCGGACACCGCAGGCGGCCCCGGCTCCTTCCTCTTCCTCTTCTTCCTCCGGGCGGGATTGAGCCCCCGCCGCCGCCCGGCTCCTTCTGCCGCTCCTGCCCGGCACGAACCGGCGGTGCCGCTGACGGGGCCGCAGCGCGGCTGCCCCGGGACTGCCCCGCGCCTCAGGGCCGGGCCGAGGAGTGACCGCACGGCTGGGGAGGGACCCCGCTGGACAGGGCAGGGTCTGACCCCATGGACAGATCCCACGCCACAGCAGGGCAAGGCTTCCTGTCCCTAAAGGGGGAAGCAGCGGCACAAACTGACCGTAACTCCCATCCCTTCTCCCTGCACCGCTGGGCAGAGGAGGGAGGGAACCGGGAATTGTGGTGAATTTTCACATTTGTCGTTATGAAGCAGAGTCACGAGTGGAGCTCCTCCTTCAGCTTCAAACGGGGGAATCCAACTTGGGCTCTGGGATTTCCATAACCTCAAGGTGGTACTTGGTACTGGACACTTTAGTTTAGGCAAGATGAGGCCCTTCTGCAGCAATGTCTCTCTGTTTATTGTCTATTTCCCCCCAGCCCTTGTCCCCCTCCCGGAGGTTTGCAGGAGGAGCCGTCCCACAGCCCTTCCTGCCCCGGCACCCGCGGCCGCTCCGGTGCCGTCAGGCCCCGGCTCCAAGGGAAACCACAAACCCCTCTGGAAATAAACCCGCTCTAGGGGAAAACCCTGCAGGGGGATTGAATCCCACGGACAGCCAGGGCTGAGACTTGGAGATTCCAAATGCTCCAAGGGGCCGGAGGGAACCGCGCTGGGGCCTCGGGGCCTCCCTGGCGGCACCTCCGAGACCCCCGAGCAGAGCGACCCCTCCCGCCCCCCAAAATCCACAGGTTTGGGTCAGCTGAGGAAAAGAGCTGGAAAAAGGGACTGGAAGGGGGGTGGACCCCGAGGGGACCCTCAGCCATCGCCCCAAAAGGAAGAGTTTTCTGCAGGAAAGCTTCCAGAAACCTGGAAGAAGCTGGGGATGGGGAGGGGACTCAGAGCCCAATTGGGGAGAAAAGTTTAATTGGGGCAAGGAAAGTCTTATTGTGGGGAGAAAATGTGAATGGAGGGGATTTGAATGGGAGGGGATGATTTGAATTGGGGAGAGAAAATGAAGTGGGGGAGGATCCCCCAGCCCTCGGCTGTGCCCTGAAGGTGCTGCCAGAGGTTCCCCTGCTCCGACCCCCCAGGCTGGGGATGTGGAGCTGCCGCTGCTCCCCGGGAATGTCTCAGGATAGAAACTCCATTCAAGCTTTTATGGTCCCAGTCACTCCCAATAAGGTCCCAGTTGTCCCCAACATGGTCCCAGCTCCTCCCAGTCATGCCCTGTATGGTTCCTTTCACTCTCAATCCCTCCCAGTAGGAGTCCAGTATGGCCCCAGACACTTCCAGTATGAACCCACTCACTCCCAGTCACTCCCTCTAGGATGTCATTTGGCCCCATTGTGGTCCCAGTTGCACCAAGCATGATCCCAGAATGAGTCCAGTCACCCCCAGTATGATCCCAGTAACTTCCAGACACTCCCAGTATGAGTCTGGTTTGATCCCTGTCACTCCCAATATGATGCCAGTCACTCCCAGATCCTCCCAGTATTATTCCAGTCACTCAAAGTGTGACCTTGTCGGTCCCAGTACGATCCCAGTATGATCCCAGCTGCCCCCTGCATCTTTTCAATTGTGCCCTTTCACCACTGCTACGGTTCCAGTCACTCCCAGTATGATTCCAGTCACTCCCAGTACGATCCCAATCATGCCCAGTATATGCCAACAGCAGCAAGTTGCCCTCACCATGTTCCCAGTAGTCCTCAGTGTGGTCCCAATAAATCCCATATGATCCCTTGAGCCCCAATTCTGGTCCCGCTGGGTCCCAGCCCTGGTATATCCTGGTGTTCCAGTCTGTCCCAGTCCATCCCAGCCTGTCACATTCCGTCCCAGTCCCTTCCCGGCAGCCGCCGCTGTTTCCCGGATCCTGCGCCCCCCCGCCCCCGAAAGCTGCCCCCGCACCCCCCAAGATGCTGACGGGGATCGGGGGCTTCGTGTTGGGCTTTGTCTTCCTGGCGCTGGGGCTGGGTCTCTGCCTGTGCAAGAAGGTGAGGGGGGGTCCCAGGGGTCGTGTCCCCCCTCCCCCAGAGCGTGTGTGCCCCCCCCGGGCCCCTCAGCCCGGTGTCACCCCCTTTTCTCTGCCCACAGAGCTCCTGAGCCGCCGGCGGTCGCAGCCCCTCCCCGTGGCCTCGGGCCCGGCCGGGACCCCCCCGCTCGGTCCCAGAGATGATTTTGGGGGCCTCGTGTGTCCCCCCAGCCCCGCTGTCCCTGTGTCCCCGCCCGGCTGCTCCCAGTGTTCCCAATAAAGCTTCCCAGTTTATGGGGGGACCTGCTGCCGTTTATGGGGGGCTCAGGGGAGAGACTTGGAGGGACCGTGATTGGGGGGAGGGGGTAGAAAGGGACCCAGGGCGGATCAGGAATGGGGACCCCCGTGTGTTCCCCCCGTGTCACCCCGCTCTGGGGGGGCCTTGGGAAGCACCTGGACCACAGCACAGCACCCAGTGAACCCCAAAATGTGCCGGGACCCCCCAAAGCCACCAGGGAAATTTGAGAAGGGGGCGCGTGGGGGGCGCCCAGGCCGGGCCCAGAGCCCAGTGCTGCCCCAGCCCGGCCTGCCCCGGCTCTGGGGATTAGAAAGGAGGAGGAGTGGGACCCCTCCTAATGCAATTTTGGGGGTCCCAGCCAGCCCCTTCCCCCACTCTTTTAGGTCCCAGCTACCTCTTTTCCCCCTCTCTTCCACAGCCTTCCCCACTGCCCCCCAATCCACCACCCCTGTCCCCATGCTTGGTTTTGGGGGGTTCCAGGCCCCTCCTGCTCAGTCTGGGGTCCTATCCACCCTTTCCCTTAATTCAGGCAGTTCCTGGCAGCTTTTTCCTGGGAGGAATCCCTGAGTTTGGGCATTTTTGGGGTGCAGCTCTGGAGAGGGACAGCTCTGTCTGGCTTTCCCCTCCCTGTTGTGGCCTCTCAGCTGCCCCCAACACCCTGGGGCTGCAGGTCCAGGTCAGGGGCTCCTTGAGCAGCGGCCCCAGAACCTCCACCCGTGTTGCAGCCTGTTTTTATTGTGTTTTCAACTGCAGCTCAGTTTCAATGGTCGATTCTATAACACGCCCCCATTTTGTATTGTTCTAGTGTTATTTATCTCTAATGGATTGCCCCTTTCCCCCTGTATTGTTAGTTTTGCCCTGGTTGTCTATCTTCCCTAGACCTGCCCTGCCCTCCTCCTACAGAACTGTCAATCCTTCCCTAACCCTGACCCTTCTTCCAGACTGTTCCCTTTCAATCCCTCAACCTTCCACGCCCTAGTGGTTACTTTGGGCTGTTCCCTCCCCTTTTGTTCTTTCACTGGTCTATGTATTGTACTCCTGCCTTGTGTTCCTCCCCCATGTGACCCTTATTGCTTGGAAACTGTGTCCTCTCCCAAGACCTCCCCCGCTTATAAGCCTCTGCCAGCCCAGGTTCTGCCCCCTTTTTCTGTCCCTGACCCTCCGGGGAATAAACACCTTTGGAAATCACAACGGAGGCCTCTCCCTGTTCCTTGTCCCTGCCCATGGACACAACTTCCATCTGTGCCCCGCAGCTGCTTCGTGCTGCAGCCACAGCCACACCCCGGATGGCGTCAGCCCTGGGGGGGCGGCCACTCTTGGGGACGGTGCCGGGAGCAGCTGGGCAGAAGAACTCCGGCCTCGAGTCACACCAGGGTCTCCCAGTGCAGCCAGAGCCGCTGGGCCTGGGGTCCCCAAAGCCCTCAGCAAGCCCCATGTCCTTCCCAGGAACCCTCAGCTCGCTCAAAACCAGCATCCCCCACAGCCCCTAAAAGTTCCCCCCATGGCACCAGCCATGACCATGTCCCCACATGTCACTGGCCATGTCCCACCCTGTCCTCACCCATGGCTGTCTCCCCACCACATTCCCATCCCTGTCATTGTCCCCCACACCTCCACCTGTGCCCGTGTCCCCACGAATGGCCATGTCCCCCTTCCATGTCCATGTGTCCGTCCCCATGTCACTCTCCACGTCTATGTCCCACCATGTCTATGTTCCCCCATCATCCCAACCATGTCTTAGTTCAATGTCTCTGTTTTTACCCCAGTTGGATATTTCAAAGGCATAAAGAGAAATGAAAAGCAAATCCAGGCCAAAAGAAAAGGATTTTTGTCTTCATGCTGGCTGAGGATCCATGTGCTTGAGTGGGAGGGAAGAACCTTTTTTGGAGGGGTTTCCAGCCCACTGTTTCCAAAATCTCAGTCTCGGCCCCATTTCATCACCATTTGGCTGCAGAAGATGCCCTTGGGCAATAGGAAATCTAAATAGTGGAATCCCTGAGACTGGAAATGACCTTTCAAGACCATCCATCCATCAAGTATTCCTTGATGCCACCAGAAGATGGAATCAAATACAAAAGGTTTTCTGGGGTTGAAAGTTAACAAATCCACTCTCCCCAAGGAATTCCTTAGGTCTGTCTGCGTCCCGATGGATGTTCCTGCCCCTGTGTTCATCCAGGTGCCCACAGGGGGACAGGAACCAGTGGATCCCCCCCCAGCCAGGTGTCTTCCCAACACGGATCACCAGGACCACGGATCACCAGGGCTCTGCCCAACGGGGTCACTGGGGATCATCCAATGCCGATCCTCCCATGGGGGATGGAGCTGGAGCAGCGCACGAAGCTCTTCCCGCACTCGGGGCACTCGCGGGGCTTCCCTTATGGCGCCTCTGTTGGTGTCTGGTCAAGTCAAAGCTCTGTGAGAAACCCTTCCCACACTCAGGACACTCGTAGGGCCTCTCCCCGGTGTGGATACACTGGTGATTTCTCAGCTGAGAGCTCCATCCAAAGCTCTTCCCACATTCCCCACACTCATAGGGCCGTTCCCCAGTATGGACTACCTGGTGGCGCATAAGGCTGGTGCAGTCTCTGAACCTCTTCCCACATTTCC
>NW_028154348.1:0-28310 GCF_965231275.1 Zosterops lateralis
CTACCACGGGCTCTGGACAGGCTTATTTTCACTTGGAGAACACAGAAAACACACCAAGGTGCTGCCTGCAAGCAAAGTTACAGAAGTCCCCCTGAGTGGTGCTTTTCTCGAGAAAAGAGCGCCTTTACAGCGCTTTCTGGCTGCTAGAGACATGCAGAAAGAGCAAGTGTGGCAGAATGTGTTCCAAAGCAGCTGTCGAGTATCTACCACGGGCTCCGGACAGGCTTATTTTCACTTGGAGAACACAGAAAACACACCAAGGTGCTGCTGCAAGCAAAGTTACAGAAGTCCCCCTGAGTGTTGCTTTTCTCGAGAAAAGAGCGCTTTACAGCGCTTTCTGGCTGCTAGAGACATGCAGAAAGAGCAAGTGTGGCAGAATGTGTTCCAAAGCAGCTGGAGCTACCACGGGCTCCGGACAGGCTTATTTTCACTTGGAGAACACAGAAAACACACCAAGGTGCTGCTGCAAGCAAAGTTACAGAAGTCCCCCTGAGTGTTGCTTTTCTCGAGAAAAGAGCGCTTTACAGCGCTTTCTGGCTGCTAGAGACATGCAGAAAGAGCAAGTGTGGCAGAATGTGTTCCAAAGCAGCTGGAGCTACCACGGGCTCCGGACAGGCTTATTTTCACTTGGAGGACACAGAAAACACACCAAGGTGCTGCTGCAAGCAAAGTTACAGAAGTCCCCCTGAGTGTTGCTTTTCTCGAGAAAAGAGTGCTTTACAGCGCTTTCTGGCTGCTAGAGACATGCAGAAAGAGCAAGTGTGGCAGAATGTGTTCCAAAGCAGCTGGAGCTACCACGGGCTCCGGACAGGCTTCTTTTCACTTGGAGAACACAGAAAACACACCAAGGTGCTGCTGCAAGCAAAGTTACAGAAGTCCCCCTGAGTGTTGCTTTTCTCGAGAAAAGAGCGCTTTACAGCGCTTTCTGGCTGCTAGAGACATGCAGAAAGAGCAAGTGTGGCAGAATGTGTTCCAAAGCAGCTGGAGCTACCACGGGCTCCGGACAGGCTTATTTTCACTTGGAGAACACAGAAAACACACCAAGGTGCTGCTGCAAGCAAAGTTACAGAAGTCCCCCTGAGTGTTGCTTTTCTCGAGAAAAGAGCGCTTTACAGCGCTTTCTGGCTGCTAGAGACATGCAGAAAGAGCAAGTGTGGCAGAATGTGTTCCAAAGCAGCTGGAGCTACCACGGGCTCCGGACAGGCTTATTTTCACTTGGAGAACACAGAAAACACACCAAGGTGCTGCTGCAAGCAAAGTTACAGAAGTCCCCCCTGAGTGTTGCTTTTCTCGAGAAAAGAGCGCTTTACAGCGCTTTCTGGCTGCTAGAGACATGCAGAAAGAGCAAGTGTGGCAGAATGTGTTCCAAAGCAGCTGGAGCTACCACGGGCTCCGGACAGGCTTATTTTCACTTGGAGAACACAGAAAACACACCAAGGTGCTGCTGCAAGCAAAGTTACAGAAGTCCCCCTGAGTGTTGCTTTTCTCGAGAAAAGAGCGCTTTACAGCGCTTTCTGGCTGCTAGAGACATGCAGAAAGAGCAAGTGTGGCAGAATGTGTTCCAAAGCAGCTGGAGCTACCACGGGCTCCGGACAGGCTTATTTTCACTTGGAGAACACAGAAAACACACCAAGGTGCTGCTGCAAGCAAAGTTACAGAAGTCCCCCTGAGTGTTGCTTTTCTCGAGAAAAGAGCGCTTTACAGCGCTTTCTGGCTGCTAGAGACATGCAGAAAGAGCAAGTGTGGCAGAATGTGTTCCAAAGCAGCTGGAGCTACCACGGGCTCCGGACAGGCTTATTTTCACTTGGAGAACACAGAAAACACACCAAGGTGCTGCTGCAAGCAAAGTTACAGAAGTCCCCCTGAGTGTTGCTTTTCTCGAGAAAAGAGCGCTTTACAGCGCTTTCTGGCTGCTAGAGACATGCAGAAAGAGCAAGTGTGGCAGAATGTGTTCCAAAGCAGCTGGAGCTACCACGGGCTCCGGACAGGCTTATTTTCACTTGGAGAACACAGAAAACACACCAAGGTGCTGCTGCAAGCAAAGTTACAGAAGTCCCCCTGAGTGTTGCTTTTCTCGAGAAAAGAGCGCTTTACAGCGCTTTCTGGCTGCTAGAGACATGCAGAAAGAGCAAGTGTGGCAGAATGTGTTCCAAAGCAGCTGGAGCTACCACGGGCTCCGGACAGGCTTATTTTCACTTGGAGAACACAGAAAACACACCAAGGTGCTGCTGCAAGCAAAGTTACAGAAGTCCCCCTGAGTGTTGCTTTTCTCGAGAAAAGAGCGCTTTACAGCGCTTTCTGGCTGCTAGAGACATGCAGAAAGAGCAAGTGTGGCAGAATGTGTTCCAAAGCAGCTGGAGCTACCACGGGCTCCGGACAGGCTTATTTTCACTTGGAGAACACAGAAAACACACCAAGGTGCTGCTGCAAGCAAAGTTACAGAAGTCCCCCTGAGTGTTGCTTTTCTCGAGAAAAGAGCGCTTTACAGCGCTTTCTGGCTGCTAGAGACATGCAGAAAGAGCAAGTGTGGCAGAATGTGTTCCAAAGCAGCTGGAGCTACCACGGGCTCCGGACAGGCTTATTTTCACTTGGAGAACACAGAAAACACACCAAGGTGCTGCTGCAAGCAAAGTTACAGAAGTCCCCCTGAGTGTTGCTTTTCTCGAGAAAAGAGCGCTTTACTGGGCTTTCTGGCTGCTAGAGACATGCAGAAAGAGCAAGTGTGGCAGAATGTGTTCCAAAGCAGCTGGAGCTACCACGGGCTCCGGACAGGCTTATTTTCACTTGGAGAACACAGAAAACACACCAAGGTGCTGCTGCAAGCAAAGTTACAGAAGTCCCCCTGAGTGTTGCTTTTCTCGAGAAAAGAGCGCTTTACAGCGCTTTCTGGCTGCTAGAGACATGCAGAAAGAGCAAGTGTGGCAGAATGTGTTCCAAAGCAGCTGGAGCTACCACGGGCTCCGGACAGGCTTATTTTCACTTGGAGAACACAGAAAACACACCAAGGTGCTGCTGCAAGCAAAGTTACAGAAGTCCCCCTGAGTGTTGCTTTTCTCGAGAAAAGAGCGCTTTACAGCGCTTTCTGGCTGCTAGAGACATGCAGAAAGAGCAAGTGTGGCAGAATGTGTTCCAAAGCAGCTGGAGCTACCACGGGCTCCGGACAGGCTTATTTTCACTTGGAGAACACAGAAAACACACCAAGGTGCTGCTGCAAGCAAAGTTACAGAAGTCCCCCTGAGTGTTGCTTTTCTGGGGAAAAGAGCGCTTTACAGCGCTTTCTGGCTGCTAGAGACATGCAGAAAGAGCAAGTGTGGCAGAATGTGTTCCAAAGCAGCTGGAGCTACCACGGGCTCCGGACAGGCTTATTTTCACTTGGAGAACACAGAAAACACACCAAGGTGCTGCTGCAAGCAAAGTTACAGAAGTCCCCCAGAGTGTTGCTTTTCTCGAGAAAAGAGCGCTTTACAGGGCTTTCTGGCTGCTAGAGACATGCAGAAAGAGCAAGTGTGGCAGAATGTGTTCCAAAGCAGCTGGAGCTACCACGGGCTCCGGACAGGCTTATTTTCACTTGGAGAACACAGAAAACACACCAAGGTGCTGCTGCAAGCAAAGTTACACAAGTCCCCCTGAGTGTTGCTTTTCTCGAGAAAAGAGCGCTTTACAGCGCTTTCTGGCTGCTAGAGACATGCAGAAAGAGCAAGTGTGGCAGAATGTGTTCCAAAGCAGCTGGAGCTACCACGGGCTCCGGACAGGCTTATTTTCACTTGGAGAACACAGAAAACACACCAAGGTGCTGCTGCAAGCAAAGTTACAGAAGTCCCCCCTGAGTGTTGCTTTTCTCGAGAAAAGAGCGCTTTACAGCGCTTTCTGGCTGCTAGAGACATGCAGAAAGAGCAAGTGTGGCAGAATGTGTTCCAAAGCAGCTGGAGCTACCACGGGCTCCGGACAGGCTTATTTTCACTTGGAGAACACAGAAAACACACCAAGGTGCTGCTGCAAGCAAAGTTACAGAAGTCCCCCTGAGTGTTGCTTTTCTCGAGAAAAGAGTGCTTTACAGCGCTTTCTGGCTGCTAGAGACATGCAGAAAGAGCAAGTGTGGCAGAATGTGTTCCAAAGCAGCTGGAGCTACCACGGGCTCCGGACAGGCTTATTTTCACTTGGAGAACACAGAAAACACACCAAGGTGCTGCTGCAAGCAAAGTTACACAAGTCCCCCTGAGTGTTGCTTTTCTCGAGGAAAAGAGCGCTTTACAGGGCTTTCTGGCTGCTAGAGACATGCAGAAAGAGCAAGTGTGGCAGAATGTGTTCCAAAGCAGCTGGAGCTACCACGGGCTCCGGACAGGCTTATTTTCACTTGGAGAACACAGAAAACACACCAAGGTGCTGCTGCAAGCAAAGTTACAGAAGTCCCCCTGAGTGTTGTTTTTCTGGGGAAAAGAGCGCTTTACAGCGCTTTCTGGCTGCTAGAGACATGCAGAAAGAGCAAGTGTGGCAGAATGTGTTCCAAAGCAGCTGGAGCTACCACGGGCTCCGGACAGGCTTATTTTCACTTGGAGAACACAGAAAACACACCAAGGTGCTGCTGCAAGCAAAGTTACAGAAGTCCCCCTGAGTGTTGCTTTTCTCGAGAAAAGAGCGCTTTACAGCGCTTTCTGGCTGCTAGAGACATGCAGAAAGAGCAAGTGTGGCAGAATGTGTTCCAAAGCAGCTGGAGCTACCACGGGCTCCGGACAGGCTTATTTTCACTTGGAGAACACAGAAAACACACCAAGGTGCTGCTGCAAGCAAAGTTACAGAAGTCCCCCTGAGTGTTGCTTTTCTGGGGAAAAGAGCGCTTTACAGCGCTTTCTGGCTGCTAGAGACATGCAGAAAGAGCAAGTGTGGCAGAATGTGTTCCAAAGCAGCTGGAGCTACCACGGGCTCCGGACAGGCTTCTTTTCACTTGGAGAACACAGAAAACACACCAAGGTGCTGCTGCAAGCAAAGTTACAGAAGTCCCCCAGAGTGTTGCTTTTCTCGAGAAAAGAGCGCTTTACAGCGCTTTCTGGCTGCTAGAGACATGCAGAAAGAGCAAGTGTGGCAGAATGTGTTCCAAAGCAGCTGGAGCTACCACGGGCTCCGGACAGGCTTATTTTCACTTGGAGAACACAGAAAACACACCAAGGTGCTGCTGCAAGCAAAGTTACAGAAGTCCCCCTGAGTGTTGCTTTTCTCGAGAAAAGAGCGCTTTACAGCGCTTTCTGGCTGCTAGAGACATGCAGAAAGAGCAAGTGTGGCAGAATGTGTTCCAAAGCAGCAGGAGCTACCACGGGCTCTGGACAGGCTTATTTTCACTTGGAGAACACAGAAAACACACCAAGGTGCTGCTGCAAGCAACGTTACAGGGGTCCCCCTGAGTGTTGCTTTTCTCGAGAAAAGAGCGCTTTACAGCGCTTTCTGGCTGCTAGAGACATGCAGAAAGAGCAAGTGTGGCAGAATGTGTTCCAAAGCAGCTGGAGCTACCACGGGCTCCTGGCAGGCTTCTTTTCACTTGGAGAACACAGAAAACACACCAAGGTGCTGCTGCAAGCAAAGTTACAGAAGTCCCCCTGAGTGTTGCTTTTCTCGAGAAAAGAGCGCTTTACAGCGCTTTCTGGCTGCTAGAGACATGCAGAAAGAGCAAGTGTGGCAGAATGTATTCCAAAGCAGCTGGAGCTACCACGGGCTCCGGACAGGCTTATTTTCACTTGGAGAACACAGAAAACACACCAAGGTGCTGCTGCAAGCAAAGTTACAGAAGTCCCCCTGAGTGTTGCTTTTCTCGAGAAAAGAGCGCTTTACAGCGCTTTCTGGCTGCTAGAGACATGCAGAAAGAGCAAGTGTGGCAGAATGTGTTCCAAAGCAGCTGGAGCTACCACGGGCTCCGGACAGGCTTCTTTTCACTTGGAGAACACAGAAAACACACCAAGGTGCTGCTGCAAGCAAAGTTACAGAAGTCCCCCAGAGTGTTGCTTTTCTCGAGAAAAGAGCGCTTTACAGCGCTTTCTGGCTGCTAGAGACATGCAGAAAGAGCAAGTGTGGCAGAATGTGTTCCAAAGCAGCTGGAGCTACCACGGGCTCCGGACAGGCTTCTTTTCACTTGGAGAACACAGAAAACACACCAAGGTGCTGCTGCAAGCAAAGTTACAGAAGTCCCCCTGAGTGTTGCTTTTCTCGAGAAAAGAGCGCTTTACAGGGCTTTCTGGCTGCTAGAGACATGCAGAAAGAGCAAGTGTGGCAGAATGTGTTCCAAAGCAGCTGGAGCTACCACGGGCTCCTGATAGGCTTCTTTTCACTTGGAGAACACAGAAAACACACCAAGGTGCTGCTGCAAGCAAAGTTACAGAACCTCCCCTGAGTGTTGCTTTTCTCGGGCAAAAGACAGCTTTACAGCGCTTTCTGGCTGCTAGAGACATGCAGAAAGAGCAAGTGTGGCAGAATGTGTTCCAAAGCAGCTGGAGCTACCACGGGCTCTGGACAGGCTTATTTTCACTTGGAGAACACAGAAAACACACCAAGGTGCTGCTGCAAGCAAAGTTACAGAAGTCCCCCTGAGTGTTGCTTTTCTCGAGAAAAGAGCGCTTTACAGCGCTTTCTGGCTGCTAGAGACATGCAGAAAGAGCAAGTGTGGCAGAATGTGTTCCAAAGCAGCTGGAGCTACCACGGGCTCCGGACAGGCTTATTTTCACTTGGAGAACACAGAAAACACACCAAGGTGCTGCTGCAAGCAAAGTTACAGAAGTCCCCCTGAGTGTTGCTTTTCTCGAGAAAAGAGCGCTTTACAGGGCTTTCTGGCTGCTAGAGACATGCAGAAAGAGCAAGTGTGGCAGAATGTGTTCCAAAGCAGCTGGAGCTACCACGGGCTCCGGACAGGCTTATTTTCACTTGGAGAACACAGAAAACACACCAAGGTGCTGCTGCAAGCAAAGTTACAGAAGTCCCCCTGAGTGTTGCTTTTCTCGAGAAAAGAGCGCTTTACAGCGCTTTCTGGCTGCTAGAGACATGCAGAAAGAGCAAGTGTGGCAGAATGTGTTCCAAAGCAGCTGGAGCTACCACGGGCTCCGGACAGGCTTATTTTCACTTGGAGAACACAGAAAACACACCAAGGTGCTGCTGCAAGCAAAGTTACAGAAGTCCCCCTGAGTGTTGCTTTTCTCAAGAAAAGAGCGCTTTACAGCGCTTTCTGGCTGCTAGAGACATGCAGAAAGAGCAAGTGTGGCAGAATGTGTTCCAAAGCAGCTGGAGCTACCACGGGCTCCGGACAGGCTTATTTTCACTTGGAGAACACAGAAAACACACCAAGGTGCTGCTGCAAGCAAAGTTACAGAAGTCCCCCTGAGTGTTGCTTTTCTCGAGAAAAGAGCGCTTTACTGGGCTTTCTGGCTGCTAGAGACATGCAGAAAGAGCAAGTGTGGCAGAATGTGTTCCAAAGCAGCTGGAGCTACCACGGGCTCCGGACAGGCTTATTTTCACTTGGAGAACACAGAAAACACACCAAGGTGCTGCTGCAAGCAAAGTTACAGAAGTCCCCCTGAGTGTTGCTTTTCTCGAGAAAAGAGCGCTTTACAGTGCTTTCTGGCTGCTAGAGACATGGAAAAACAGCAAGTGTGGCAGAATGTGTTCCAAAGCAGCTGGAGCTACCACGGGCTCCTGACAGGCTTCTTTTCACTTGGAGAACACAGAAAACACACCAAGGTGCTGCTGCAAGCAAAGTTACAGAAGCCCCCCTGAGAGGCTCCAAGCTCTGTGTGCAGAGTTGCTTTTCTCGGGCAAAAGAGAGCTTTTTAGCGCTTTCTGGCTGCTAGAGACATGCAGAAAGAGCAAGTGTGGCAGAATGTGTTCCAAAGCAGCTGGAGCTACCACGGGCTCCGGACAGGCTTATTTTCACTTGGAGAACACAGAAAACACACCAAGGTGCTGCTGCAAGCAACGTTACAGGGGTCCCCCTGAGTGTTGCTTTTCTCGAGAAAAGAGCGCTTTACAGCGCTTTCTGGCTGCTAGAGACATGCAGAAAGAGCAAGTGTGGCAGAATGTGTTCCAAAGCAGCTGGAGCTACCACGGGCTCCTGGCAGGCTTCTTTTCACTTGGAGAACACAGAAAACACACCAAGGTGCTGCTGCAAGCAAAGTTACAGAAGTCCCCCTGAGTGTTGCTTTTCTCGAGAAAAGAGCGCTTTACAGCGCTTTCTGGCTGCTAGAGACATGCAGAAAGAGCAAGTGTGGCAGAATGTATTCCAAAGCAGCTGGAGCTACCACGGGCTCCGGACAGGCTTATTTTCACTTGGAGAACACAGAAAACACACCAAGGTGCTGCTGCAAGCAAAGTTACAGAAGTCCCCCTGAGTGTTGCTTTTCTCGAGAAAAGAGCGCTTTACAGCGCTTTCTGGCTGCTAGAGACATGCAGAAAGAGCAAGTGTGGCAGAATGTGTTCCAAAGCAGCTGGAGCTACCACGGGCTCCGGACAGGCTTCTTTTCACTTGGAGAACACAGAAAACACACCAAGGTGCTGCTGCAAGCAAAGTTACAGAAGTCCCCCAGAGTGTTGCTTTTCTCGAGAAAAGAGCGCTTTACAGCGCTTTCTGGCTGCTAGAGACATGCAGAAAGAGCAAGTGTGGCAGAATGTGTTCCAAAGCAGCTGGAGCTACCACGGGCTCCGGACAGGCTTCTTTTCACTTGGAGAACACAGAAAACACACCAAGGTGCTGCTGCAAGCAAAGTTACAGAAGTCCCCCTGAGTGTTGCTTTTCTCGAGAAAAGAGCGCTTTACAGGGCTTTCTGGCTGCTAGAGACATGCAGAAAGAGCAAGTGTGGCAGAATGTGTTCCAAAGCAGCTGGAGCTACCACGGGCTCCTGATAGGCTTCTTTTCACTTGGAGAACACAGAAAACACACCAAGGTGCTGCTGCAAGCAAAGTTACAGAACCTCCCCTGAGTGTTGCTTTTCTCGGGCAAAAGACAGCTTTACAGCGCTTTCTGGCTGCTAGAGACATGCAGAAAGAGCAAGTGTGGCAGAATGTGTTCCAAAGCAGCTGGAGCTACCACGGGCTCTGGACAGGCTTATTTTCACTTGGAGAACACAGAAAACACACCAAGGTGCTGCTGCAAGCAAAGTTACAGAAGTCCCCCTGAGTGTTGCTTTTCTCGAGAAAAGAGCGCTTTACAGCGCTTTCTGGCTGCTAGAGACATGCAGAAAGAGCAAGTGTGGCAGAATGTGTTCCAAAGCAGCTGGAGCTACCACGGGCTCCGGACAGGCTTATTTTCACTTGGAGAACACAGAAAACACACCAAGGTGCTGCTGCAAGCAAAGTTACAGAAGTCCCCCTGAGTGTTGCTTTTCTCGAGAAAAGAGCGCTTTACAGGGCTTTCTGGCTGCTAGAGACATGCAGAAAGAGCAAGTGTGGCAGAATGTGTTCCAAAGCAGCTGGAGCTACCACGGGCTCCGGACAGGCTTATTTTCACTTGGAGAACACAGAAAACACACCAAGGTGCTGCTGCAAGCAAAGTTACAGAAGTCCCCCTGAGTGTTGCTTTTCTCGAGAAAAGAGCGCTTTACAGCGCTTTCTGGCTGCTAGAGACATGCAGAAAGAGCAAGTGTGGCAGAATGTGTTCCAAAGCAGCTGGAGCTACCACGGGCTCCGGACAGGCTTCTTTTCACTTGGAGAACACAGAAAACACACCAAGGTGCTGCTGCAAGCAAAGTTACAGAAGTCCCCCTGAGTGTTGCTTTTCTCAAGAAAAGAGCGCTTTACAGCGCTTTCTGGCTGCTAGAGACATGCAGAAAGAGCAAGTGTGGCAGAATGTGTTCCAAAGCAGCTGGAGCTACCACGGGCTCCGGACAGGCTTATTTTCACTTGGAGAACACAGAAAACACACCAAGGTGCTGCTGCAAGCAAAGTTACAGAAGTCCCCCTGAGTGTTGCTTTTCTCGAGAAAAGAGCGCTTTACTGGGCTTTCTGGCTGCTAGAGACATGCAGAAAGAGCAAGTGTGGCAGAATGTGTTCCAAAGCAGCTGGAGCTACCACGGGCTCCGGACAGGCTTATTTTCACTTGGAGAACACAGAAAACACACCAAGGTGCTGCTGCAAGCAAAGTTACAGAAGTCCCCCTGAGTGTTGCTTTTCTCGAGAAAAGAGCGCTTTACAGTGCTTTCTGGCTGCTAGAGACATGGAAAAACAGCAAGTGTGGCAGAATGTGTTCCAAAGCAGCTGGAGCTACCACGGGCTCCTGACAGGCTTCTTTTCACTTGGAGAACACAGAAAACACACCAAGGTGCTGCTGCAAGCAAAGTTACAGAAGCCCCCCTGAGAGGCTCCAAGCTCTGTGTGCAGAGTTGCTTTTCTCGGGCAAAAGAGAGCTTTTTAGCGCTTTCTGGCTGCTAGAGACATGCAGAAAGAGCAAGTGTGGCAGAATGTGTTCCAAAGCAGCTGGAGCTACCACGGGCTCCGGACAGGCTTATTTTCACTTGGAGAACACAGAAAACACACCAAGGTGCTGCTGCAAGCAAAGTTACAGAAGTCCCCCTGAGTGTTGCTTTTCTGGGGAAAAGAGCGCTTTACAGCGCTTTCTGGCTGCTAGAGACATGCAGAAAGAGCAAGTGTGGCAGAATGTGTTCCAAAGCAGCTGGAGCTACCACGGGCTCCGGACAGGCTTATTTTCACTTGGAGAACACAGAAAACACACCAAGGTGCTGCTGCAAGCAAAGTTACAGAAGCCCCCCTGAGAGGCTCCAAGCTCTGTGTCCAGAGTTGCTTTTCTCGGGCAAAAGAGAGCTTTTTAGCGCTTTCTGGCTGCTAGAGACATGGAGAAACAGCAAGTGTGGCAGAATGTGTTCCAAAGCAGCTGGAGCTACCACGGGCTCCTGACAGGCTTCTTTTCACTTGGAGAACACAGAAAACACACCAAGGTGCTGCTGCAAGCAAAGTTACAGAACCTCCCCTGAGTGTTGCTTTTCTCGGGCAAAAGACAGCTTTACAGCGCTTTCTGGCTGCTAGAGACATGCAGAAAGAGCAAGTGTGGCAGAATGTGTTCCAAAGCAGCTGGAGCTACCACGGGCTCTGGACAGGCTTATTTTCACTTGGAGAACACAGAAAACACACCAAGGTGCTGCTGCAAGCAAAGTTACAGAAGTCCCCCTGAGTGTTGCTTTTCTCGAGAAAAGAGCGCTTTACAGCGCTTTCTGGCTGCTAGAGACATGCAGAAAGAGCAAGTGTGGCAGAATGTGTTCCAAAGCAGCTGGAGCTACCACGGGCTCCGGACAGGCTTATTTTCACTTGGAGAACACAGAAAACACACCAAGGTGCTGCTGCAAGCAAAGTTACAGAAGTCCCCCTGAGTGTTGCTTTTCTCGAGAAAAGAGCGCTTTACAGCGCTTTCTGGCTGCTAGAGACATGCAGAAAGAGCAAGTGTGGCAGAATGTGTTCCAAAGCAGCTGGAGCTACCACGGGCTCCGGACAGGCTTCTTTTCACTTGGAGAACACAGAAAACACACCAAGGTGCTGCTGCAAGCAAAGTTACAGAAGTCCCCCTGAGTGTTGCTTTTCTCGAGAAAAGAGCGCTTTACAGCGCTTTCTGGCTGCTAGAGACATGCAGAAAGAGCAAGTGTGGCAGAATGTGTTCCAAAGCAGCTGGAGCTACCACGGGCTCCGGACAGGCTTATTTTCACTTGGAGAACACAGAAAACACACCAAGGTGCTGCTGCAAGCAAAGTTACAGAAGTCCCCCTGAGTGTTGCTTTTCTCAAGAAAAGAGCGCTTTACAGCGCTTTCTGGCTGCTAGAGACATGCAGAAAGAGCAAGTGTGGCAGAATGTGTTCCAAAGCAGCTGGAGCTACCACGGGCTCCGGACAGGCTTATTTTCACTTGGAGAACACAGAAAACACACCAAGGTGCTGCTGCAAGCAAAGTTACAGAAGTCCCCCTGAGTGTTGCTTTTCTCGAGAAAAGAGTGCTTTACTGGGCTTTCTGGCTGCTAGAGACATGCAGAAAGAGCAAGTGTGGCAGAATGTGTTCCAAAGCAGCTGGAGCTACCACGGGCTCCGGACAGGCTTATTTTCACTTGGAGAACACAGAAAACACACCAAGGTGCTGCTGCAAGCAAAGTTACAGAAGTCCCCCTGAGTGTTGCTTTTCTCGAGAAAAGAGCGCTTTACAGTGCTTTCTGGCTGCTAGAGACATGGAAAAACAGCAAGTGTGGCAGAATGTGTTCCAAAGCAGCTGGAGCTACCACGGGCTCCTGACAGGCTTCTTTTCACTTGGAGAACACAGAAAACACACCAAGGTGCTGCTGCAAGCAAAGTTACAGAAGCCCCCCTGAGAGGCTCCAAGCTCTGTGTGCAGAGTTGCTTTTCTCGGGCAAAAGAGAGCTTTTTAGCGCTTTCTGGCTGCTAGAGACATGCAGAAAGAGCAAGTGTGGCAGAATGTGTTCCAAAGCAGCTGGAGCTACCACGGGCTCCGGACAGGCTTATTTTCACTTGGAGAACACAGAAAACACACCAAGGTGCTGCTGCAAGCAAAGTTACAGAAGTCCCCCTGAGTGTTGCTTTTCTCGAGAAAAGAGCGCTTTACAGCGCTTTCTGGCTGCTAGAGACATGCAGAAAGAGCAAGTGTGGCAGAATGTGTTCCAAAGCAGCTGGAGCTACCACGGGCTCCGGACAGGCTTATTTTCACTTGGAGAACACAGAAAACACACCAAGGTGCTGCTGCAAGCAAAGTTACAGAAGTCCCCCTGAGTGTTGCTTTTCTCGAGAAAAGAGCGCTTTACAGCGCTTTCTGGCTGCTAGAGACATGCAGAAAGAGCAAGTGTGGCAGAATGTGTTCCAAAGCAGCTGGAGCTACCACGGGCTCCGGACAGGCTTATTTTCACTTGGAGAACACAGAAAACACACCAAGGTGCTGCTGCAAGCAAAGTTACAGAAGTCCCCCTGAGTGTTGCTTTTCTGGGGAAAAGAGCGCTTTACAGCGCTTTCTGGCTGCTAGAGACATGCAGAAAGAGCAAGTGTGGCAGAATGTGTTCCAAAGCAGCTGGAGCTACCACGGGCTCCGGACAGGCTTCTTTTCACTTGGAGAACACAGAAAACACACCAAGGTGCTGCTGCAAGCAAAGTTACAGAAGTCCCCCAGAGTGTTGCTTTTCTCGAGAAAAGAGCGCTTTACAGCGCTTTCTGGCTGCTAGAGACATGCAGAAAGAGCAAGTGTGGCAGAATGTGTTCCAAAGCAGCTGGAGCTACCACGGGCTCCGGACAGGCTTATTTTCACTTGGAGAACACAGAAAACACACCAAGGTGCTGCTGCAAGCAAAGTTACAGAAGTCCCCCTGAGTGTTGCTTTTCTCGAGAAAAGAGCGCTTTACAGCGCTTTCTGGCTGCTAGAGACATGCAGAAAGAGCAAGTGTGGCAGAATGTGTTCCAAAGCAGCTGGAGCTACCACGGGCTCCGGACAGGCTTATTTTCACTTGGAGAACACAGAAAACACACCAAGGTGCTGCTGCAAGCAAAGTTACAGAAGTCCCCCTGAGTGTTGCTTTTCTCGAGAAAAGAGCGCTTTACAGCGCTTTCTGGCTGCTAGAGACATGCAGAAAGAGCAAGTGTGGCAGAATGTGTTCCAAAGCAGCTGGAGCTACCACGGGCTCCGGACAGGCTTATTTTCACTTGGAGAACACAGAAAACACACCAAGGTGCTGCTGCAAGCAAAGTTACAGAAGTCCCCCTGAGTGTTGCTTTTCTCGAGAAAAGAGCGCTTTACAGCGCTTTCTGGCTGCTAGAGACATGCAGAAAGAGCAAGTGTGGCAGAATGTGTTCCAAAGCAGCTGGAGCTACCACGGGCTCCGGACAGGCTTATTTTCACTTGGAGGACACAGAAAACACACCAAGGTGCTGCTGCAAGCAAAGTTACAGAAGTCCCCCTGAGTGTTGCTTTTCTCGAGAAAAGAGTGCTTTACAGCGCTTTCTGGCTGCTAGAGACATGCAGAAAGAGCAAGTGTGGCAGAATGTGTTCCAAAGCAGCTGGAGCTACCACGGGCTCCGGACAGGCTTATTTTCACTTGGAGAACACAGAAAACACACCAAGGTGCTGCTGCAAGCAAAGTTACAGAAGTCCCCCTGAGTGTTGCTTTTCTTGGGAAAAGAGCGCTTTACAGCGCTTTCTGGCTGCTAGAGACATGCAGAAAGAGCAAGTGTGGCAGAATGTGTTCCAAAGCAGCTGGAGCTACCACGGGCTCCGGACAGGCTTATTTTCACTTGGAGAACACAGAAAACACACCAAGGTGCTGCTGCAAGCAAAGTTACAGAAGTCCCCCTGAGTGTTGCTTTTCTCGAGAAAAGAGCGCTTTACAGCGCTTTCTGGCTGCTAGAGACATGCAGAAAGAGCAAGTGTGGCAGAATGTGTTCCAAAGCAGCTGGAGCTACCACGGGCTCCGGACAGGCTTATTTTCACTTGGAGAACACAGAAAACACACCAAGGTGCTGCTGCAAGCAAAGTTACAGAAGTCCCCCTGAGTGTTGCTTTTCTGGGGAAAAGAGCGCTTTACAGCGCTTTCTGGCTGCTAGAGACATGCAGAAAGAGCAAGTGTGGCAGAATGTGTTCCAAAGCAGCTGGAGCTACCACGGGCTCCGGACAGGCTTATTTTCACTTGGAGAACACAGAAAACACACCAAGGTGCTGCTGCAAGCAAAGTTACAGAAGTCCCCCTGAGTGTTGCTTTTCTCGAGAAAAGAGCGCTTTACAGCGCTTTCTGGCTGCTAGAGACATGCAGAAAGAGCAAGTGTGGCAGAATGTGTTCCAAAGCAGCTGGAGCTACCACGGGCTCCGGACAGGCTTATTTTCACTTGGAGAACACAGAAAACACACCAAGGTGCTGCTGCAAGCAAAGTTACAGAAGTCCCCCAGAGTGTTGCTTTTCTCGAGAAAAGAGCGCTTTACAGGGCTTTCTGGCTGCTAGAGACATGCAGAAAGAGCAAGTGTGGCAGAATGTGTTCCAAAGCAGCTGGAGCTACCACGGGCTCCGGACAGGCTTATTTTCACTTGGAGAACACAGAAAACACACCAAGGTGCTGCTGCAAGCAAAGTTACACAAGTCCCCCTGAGTGTTGCTTTTCTCGAGAAAAGAGCGCTTTACAGCGCTTTCTGGCTGCTAGAGACATGCAGAAAGAGCAAGTGTGGCAGAATGTGTTCCAAAGCAGCTGGAGCTACCACGGGCTCCGGACAGGCTTATTTTCACTTGGAGAACACAGAAAACACACCAAGGTGCTGCTGCAAGCAAAGTTACAGAAGTCCCCCTGAGTGTTGCTTTTCTCGAGAAAAGAGCGCTTTACAGGGCTTTCTGGCTGCTAGAGACATGCAGAAAGAGCAAGTGTGGCAGAATGTGTTCCAAAGCAGCTGGAGCTACCACGGGCTCCTGACAGGCTTATTTTCACTTGGAGAACACAGAAAACACACCAAGGTGCTGCTGCAAGCAAAGTTACAGAAGTCCCCCTGAGTGTTGCTTTTCTCGAGAAAAGAGCGCTTTACAGCGCTTTCTGGCTGCTAGAGACATGCAGAAAGAGCAAGTGTGGCAGAATGTGTTCCAAAGCAGCTGGAGCTACCACGGGCTCCGGACAGGCTTATTTTCACTTGGAGAACACAGAAAACACACCAAGGTGCTGCTGCAAGCAAAGTTACAGAAGTCCCCCTGAGTGTTGCTTTTCTCGAGAAAAGAGCGCTTTACAGCGCTTTCTGGCTGCTAGAGACATGCAGAAAGAGCAAGTGTGGCAGAATGTGTTCCAAAGCAGCTGGAGCTACCACGGGCTCCGGACAGGCTTATTTTCACTTGGAGAACACAGAAAACACACCAAGGTGCTGCTGCAAGCAAAGTTACAGAAGTCCCCCTGAGTGTTGCTTTTCTCGAGAAAAGAGCGCTTTACAGCGCTTTCTGGCTGCTAGAGACATGCAGAAAGAGCAAGTGTGGCAGAATGTGTTCCAAAGCAGCTGGAGCTACCACGGGCTCCGGACAGGCTTATTTTCACTTGGAGAACACAGAAAACACACCAAGGTGCTGCTGCAAGCAAAGTTACAGAAGTCCCCCTGAGTGTTGCTTTTCTCGAGAAAAGAGCGCTTTACAGCGCTTTCTGGCTGCTAGAGACATGCAGAAAGAGCAAGTGTGGCAGAATGTGTTCCAAAGCAGCTGGAGCTACCACGGGCTCCGGACAGGCTTATTTTCACTTGGAGAACACAGAAAACACACCAAGGTGCTGCTGCAAGCAAAGTTACAGAAGTCCCCCTGAGTGTTGCTTTTCTCGAGAAAAGAGCGCTTTACAGCGCTTTCTGGCTGCTAGAGACATGCAGAAAGAGCAAGTGTGGCAGAATGTGTTCCAAAGCAGCTGGAGCTACCACGGGCTCCGGACAGGCTTATTTTCACTTGGAGAACACAGAAAACACACCAAGGTGCTGCTGCAAGCAAAGTTACAGAAGTCCCCCTGAGTGTTGCTTTTCTCGAGAAAAGAGCGCTTTACAGCGCTTTCTGGCTGCTAGAGACATGCAGAAAGAGCAAGTGTGGCAGAATGTGTTCCAAAGCAGCTGGAGCTACCACGGGCTCCGGACAGGCTTATTTTCACTTGGAGAACACAGAAAACACACCAAGGTGCTGCTGCAAGCAAAGTTACAGAAGTCCCCCTGAGTGTTGCTTTTCTGGGGAAAAGAGCGCTTTACAGCGCTTTCTGGCTGCTAGAGACATGCAGAAAGAGCAAGTGTGGCAGAATGTGTTCCAAAGCAGCTGGAGCTACCACGGGCTCCGGACAGGCTTATTTTCACTTGGAGAACACAGAAAACACACCAAGGTGCTGCTGCAAGCAAAGTTACAGAGGTTTCCCAGAGTGTTGCTTTTCTCGAGAAAAGAGCGCTTTACAGCGCTTTCTGGCTGCTAGAGACATGCAGAAAGAGCAAGTGTGGCAGAATGTGTTCCAAAGCAGCTGGAGCTACCACGGCCTCCGGACAGGCTTATTTTCACTTGGAGAACACAGAAAACACACCAAGGTGCTGCTGCAAGCAAAGTTACACAAGTCCCCCTGAGTGTTGCTTTTCTCGAGAAAAGAGCGCTTTACAGCGCTTTCTGGCTGCTAGAGACATGCAGAAAGAGCAAGTGTGGCAGAATGTGTTCCAAAGCAGCAGGAGCTACCACGGGCTCTGGACAGGCTTATTTTCACTTGGAGAACACAGAAAACACACCAAGGTGCTGCTGCAAGCAACATTACAGGGGTCCCCCTGAGTGTTGCTTTTCTCGAGAAAAGAGCGCTTTACAGCGCTTTCTGGCTGCTAGAGACATGCAGAAAGAGCAAGTGTGGCAGAATGTGTTCCAAAGCAGCTGGAGCTACCACGGGCTCCTGGCAGGCTTCTTTTCACTTGGAGAACACAGAAAACACACCAAGGTGCTGCTGCAAGCAAAGTTACAGAAGTCCCCCTGAGTGTTGCTTTTCTCGAGAAAAGAGCGCTTTACAGCGCTTTCTGGCTGCTAGAGACATGCAGAAAGAGCAAGTGTGGCAGAATGTATTCCAAAGCAGCTGGAGCTACCACGGGCTCCGGACAGGCTTATTTTCACTTGGAGAACACAGAAAACACACCAAGGTGCTGCTGCAAGCAAAGTTACAGAAGTCCCCCTGAGTGTTGCTTTTCTCGAGAAAAGAGCGCTTTACAGCGCTTTCTGGCTGCTAGAGACATGCAGAAAGAGCAAGTGTGGCAGAATGTGTTCCAAAGCAGCTGGAGCTACCACGGGCTCCGGACAGGCTTATTTTCACTTGGAGGACACAGAAAACACACCAAGGTGCTGCTGCAAGCAAAGTTACAGAAGTCCCCCTGAGTGTTGCTTTTCTGGGGAAAAGAGCGCTTTACAGCGCTTTCTGGCTGCTAGAGACATGCAGAAAGAGCAAGTGTGGCAGAATGTGTTCCAAAGCAGCTGGAGCTACCACGGGCTCCGGACAGGCTTCTTTTCACTTGGAGAACACAGAAAACACACCAAGGTGCTGCTGCAAGCAAAGTTACAGAAGTCCCCCTGAGTGTTGCTTTTCTCGAGAAAAGAGCGCTTTACAGCGCTTTCTGGCTGCTAGAGACATGCAGAAAGAGCAAGTGTGGCAGAATGTGTTCCAAAGCAGCTGGAGCTACCACGGGCTCCGGACAGGCTTATTTTCACTTGGAGAACACAGAAAACACACCAAGGTGCTGCTGCAAGCAAAGTTACAGAAGTCCCCCTGAGTGTTGCTTTTCTGGGGAAAAGAGCGCTTTACAGCGCTTTCTGGCTGCTAGAGACATGCAGAAAGAGCAAGTGTGGCAGAATGTGTTCCAAAGCAGCTGGAGCTACCACGGGCTCCGGACAGGCTTATTTTCACTTGGAGAACACAGAAAACACACCAAGGTGCTGCTGCAAGCAAAGTTACAGAAGTCCCCCTGAGTGTTGCTTTTCTCGAGAAAAGAGCGCTTTACAGGGCTTTCTGGCTGCTAGAGACATGCAGAAAGAGCAAGTGTGGCAGAATGTGTTCCAAAGCAGCTGGAGCTACCACGGGCTCCTGATAGGCTTCTTTTCACTTGGAGAACACAGAAAACACACCAAGGTGCTGCTGCAAGCAAAGTTACAGAACCTCCCCTGAGTGTTGCTTTTCTCGGGCAAAAGACAGCTTTACAGCGCTTTCTGGCTGCTAGAGACATGCAGAAAGAGCAAGTGTGGCAGAATGTGTTCCAAAGCAGCTGGAGCTACCACGGGCTCTGGACAGGCTTATTTTCACTTGGAGAACACAGAAAACACACCAAGGTGCTGCTGCAAGCAAAGTTACAGAAGTCCCCCTGAGTGTTGCTTTTCTCGAGAAAAGAGCGCTTTACAGCGCTTTCTGGCTGCTAGAGACATGCAGAAAGAGCAAGTGTGGCAGAATGTGTTCCAAAGCAGCTGGAGCTACCACGGGCTCCGGACAGGCTTATTTTCACTTGGAGAACACAGAAAACACACCAAGGTGCTGCTGCAAGCAAAGTTACAGAAGTCCCCCTGAGTGTTGCTTTTCTCGAGAAAAGAGCGCTTTACAGCGCTTTCTGGCTGCTAGAGACATGCAGAAAGAGCAAGTGTGGCAGAATGTGTTCCAAAGCAGCTGGAGCTACCACGGGCTCCGGACAGGCTTATTTTCACTTGGAGAACACAGAAAACACACCAAGGTGCTGCTGCAAGCAAAGTTACAGAAGTCCCCCTGAGTGTTGCTTTTCTCGAGAAAAGAGCGCTTTACAGCGCTTTCTGGCTGCTAGAGACATGCAGAAAGAGCAAGTGTGGCAGAATGTGTTCCAAAGCAGCTGGAGCTACCACGGGCTCCGGACAGGCTTATTTTCACTTGGAGAACACAGAAAACACACCAAGGTGCTGCTGCAAGCAAAGTTACAGAAGTCCCCCTGAGTGTTGCTTTTCTGGGGAAAAGAGCGCTTTACAGCGCTTTCTGGCTGCTAGAGACATGCAGAAAGAGCAAGTGTGGCAGAATGTGTTCCAAAGCAGCTGGAGCTACCACGGGCTCCGGACAGGCTTCTTTTCACTTGGAGAACACAGAAAACACACCAAGGTGCTGCTGCAAGCAAAGTTACAGAAGTCCCCCAGAGTGTTGCTTTTCTCGAGAAAAGAGCGCTTTACAGCGCTTTCTGGCTGCTAGAGACATGCAGAAAGAGCAAGTGTGGCAGAATGTGTTCCAAAGCAGCTGGAGCTACCACGGGCTCCGGACAGGCTTATTTTCACTTGGAGAACACAGAAAACACACCAAGGTGCTGCTGCAAGCAAAGTTACAGAAGTCCCCCTGAGTGTTGCTTTTCTCGAGAAAAGAGCGCTTTACAGCGCTTTCTGGCTGCTAGAGACATGCAGAAAGAGCAAGTGTGGCAGAATGTGTTCCAAAGCAGCTGGAGCTACCACGGGCTCTGGACAGGCTTATTTTCACTTGGAGAACACAGAAAACACACCAAGGTGCTGCTGCAAGCAAAGTTACAGAAGTCCCCCTGAGTGTTGCTTTTCTCGAGAAAAGAGCGCTTTACAGCGCTTTCTGGCTGCTAGAGACATGCAGAAAGAGCAAGTGTGGCAGAATGTGTTCCAAAGCAGCTGGAGCTACCACGGGCTCCGGACAGGCTTATTTTCACTTGGAGAACACAGAAAACACACCAAGGTGCTGCTGCAAGCAAAGTTACAGAAGTCCCCCTGAGTGTTGCTTTTCTCGAGAAAAGAGCGCTTTACTGGGCTTTCTGGCTGCTAGAGACATGCAGAAAGAGCAAGTGTGGCAGAATGTGTTCCAAAGCAGCTGGAGCTACCACGGGCTCCGGACAGGCTTATTTTCACTTGGAGAACACAGAAAACACACCAAGGTGCTGCTGCAAGCAAAGTTACAGAAGTCCCCCTGAGTGTTGCTTTTCTCGAGAAAAGAGCGCTTTACAGCGCTTTCTGGCTGCTAGAGACATGCAGAAAGAGCAAGTGTGGCAGAATGTGTTCCAAAGCAGCTGGAGCTACCACAGGCTCCGGACAGGCTTATTTTCACTTGGAGAACACAGAAAACACACCAAGGTGCTGCTGCAAGCAAAGTTACAGAAGTCCCCCTGAGTGTTGCTTTTCTCGAGAAAAGAGCGCTTTACAGCGCTTTCTGGCTGCTAGAGACATGCAGAAAGAGCAAGTGTGGCAGAATGTGTTCCAAAGCAGCTGGAGCTACCACGGCCTCCGGACAGGCTTATTTTCACTTGGAGAACACAGAAAACACACCAAGGTGCTGCTGCAAGCAAAGTTACAGAAGTCCCCCTGAGTGTTGCTTTTCTCGAGAAAAGAGTGTTTTACAGCGCTTTCTGGCTGCTAGAGACATGCAGAAAGAGCAAGTGTGGCAGAATGTGTTCCAAAGCAGCTGGAGCTACCACGGGCTCCGGACAGGCTTATTTTCACTTGGAGAACACAGAAAACACACCAAGGTGCTGCTGCAAGCAAAGTTACAGAAGTCCCCCTGAGTGTTGCTTTTCTCGAGAAAAGAGCGCTTTACAGCGCTTTCTGGCTGCTAGAGACATGCAGAAAGAGCAAGTGTGGCAGAATGTGTTCCAAAGCAGCTGGAGCTACCACGGGCTCCGGACAGGCTTATTTTCACTTGGAGAACACAGAAAACACACCAAGGTGCTGCTGCAAGCAAAGTTACAGAAGTCCCCCTGAGTGTTGCTTTTCTGGGGAAAAGAGCGCTTTACAGCGCTTTCTGGCTGCTAGAGACATGCAGAAAGAGCAAGTGTGGCAGAATGTGTTCCAAAGCAGCTGGAGCTACCACGGGCTCTGGACAGGCTTATTTTCACTTGGAGAACACAGAAAACACACCAAGGTGCTGCTGCAAGCAAAGTTACAGAAGTCCCCCTGAGTGTTGCTTTTCTCGAGAAAAGAGCGCTTTACAGCGCTTTCTGGCTGCTAGAGACATGCAGAAAGAGCAAGTGTGGCAGAATGTGTTCCAAAGCAGCTGGAGCTACCACGGGCTCCGGACAGGCTTATTTTCACTTGGAGAACACAGAAAACACACCAAGGTGCTGCTGCAAGCAAAGTTACAGAAGTCCCCCTGAGTGTTGCTTTTCTCGAGAAAAGAGCGCTTTACAGCGCTTTCTGGCTGCTAGAGACATGCAGAAAGAGCAAGTGTGGCAGAATGTGTTCCAAAGCAGCTGGAGCTACCACGGGCTCCGGACAGGCTTATTTTCACTTGGAGAACACAGAAAACACACCAAGGTGCTGCTGCAAGCAAAGTTACAGAAGTCCCCCTGAGTGTTGCTTTTCTCGAGAAAAGAGCGCTTTACAGCGCTTTCTGGCTGCTAGAGACATGCAGAAAGAGCAAGTGTGGCAGAATGTGTTCCAAAGCAGCTGGAGCTACCACGGGCTCCGGACAGGCTTATTTTCACTTGGAGAACACAGAAAACACACCAAGGTGCTGCTGCAAGCAAAGTTACAGAAGTCCCCCTGAGTGTTGCTTTTCTGGGGAAAAGAGCGCTTTACAGCGCTTTCTGGCTGCTAGAGACATGCAGAAAGAGCAAGTGTGGCAGAATGTGTTCCAAAGCAGCTGGAGCTACCACGGGCTCCGGACAGGCTTCTTTTCACTTGGAGAACACAGAAAACACACCAAGGTGCTGCTGCAAGCAAAGTTACAGAAGTCCCCCAGAGTGTTGCTTTTCTCGAGAAAAGAGCGCTTTACAGCGCTTTCTGGCTGCTAGAGACATGCAGAAAGAGCAAGTGTGGCAGAATGTGTTCCAAAGCAGCTGGAGCTACCACGGGCTCCGGACAGGCTTATTTTCACTTGGAGAACACAGAAAACACACCAAGGTGCTGCTGCAAGCAAAGTTACAGAAGTCCCCCTGAGTGTTGCTTTTCTCGAGAAAAGAGCGCTTTACAGCGCTTTCTGGCTGCTAGAGACATGCAGAAAGAGCAAGTGTGGCAGAATGTGTTCCAAAGCAGCTGGAGCTACCACGGGCTCTGGACAGGCTTATTTTCACTTGGAGAACACAGAAAACACACCAAGGTGCTGCTGCAAGCAAAGTTACAGAAGTCCCCCTGAGTGTTGCTTTTCTCGAGAAAAGAGCGCTTTACAGCGCTTTCTGGCTGCTAGAGACATGCAGAAAGAGCAAGTGTGGCAGAATGTGTTCCAAAGCAGCTGGAGCTACCACGGGCTCCGGACAGGCTTATTTTCACTTGGAGAACACAGAAAACACACCAAGGTGCTGCTGCAAGCAAAGTTACAGAAGTCCCCCTGAGTGTTGCTTTTCTCGAGAAAAGAGCGCTTTACTGGGCTTTCTGGCTGCTAGAGACATGCAGAAAGAGCAAGTGTGGCAGAATGTGTTCCAAAGCAGCTGGAGCTACCACGGGCTCCGGACAGGCTTATTTTCACTTGGAGAACACAGAAAACACACCAAGGTGCTGCTGCAAGCAAAGTTACAGAAGTCCCCCTGAGTGTTGCTTTTCTCGAGAAAAGAGCGCTTTACAGCGCTTTCTGGCTGCTAGAGACATGCAGAAAGAGCAAGTGTGGCAGAATGTGTTCCAAAGCAGCTGGAGCTACCACAGGCTCCGGACAGGCTTATTTTCACTTGGAGAACACAGAAAACACACCAAGGTGCTGCTGCAAGCAAAGTTACAGAAGTCCCCCTGAGTGTTGCTTTTCTCGAGAAAAGAGCGCTTTACAGCGCTTTCTGGCTGCTAGAGACATGCAGAAAGAGCAAGTGTGGCAGAATGTGTTCCAAAGCAGCTGGAGCTACCACGGCCTCCGGACAGGCTTATTTTCACTTGGAGAACACAGAAAACACACCAAGGTGCTGCTGCAAGCAAAGTTACAGAAGTCCCCCTGAGTGTTGCTTTTCTCGAGAAAAGAGTGTTTTACAGCGCTTTCTGGCTGCTAGAGACATGCAGAAAGAGCAAGTGTGGCAGAATGTGTTCCAAAGCAGCTGGAGCTACCACGGGCTCCGGACAGGCTTATTTTCACTTGGAGAACACAGAAAACACACCAAGGTGCTGCTGCAAGCAAAGTTACAGAAGTCCCCCTGAGTGTTGCTTTTCTCGAGAAAAGAGCGCTTTACAGCGCTTTCTGGCTGCTAGAGACATGCAGAAAGAGCAAGTGTGGCAGAATGTGTTCCAAAGCAGCTGGAGCTACCACGGGCTCCGGACAGGCTTATTTTCACTTGGAGAACACAGAAAACACACCAAGGTGCTGCTGCAAGCAAAGTTACAGAAGTCCCCCTGAGTGTTGCTTTTCTGGGGAAAAGAGCGCTTTACAGCGCTTTCTGGCTGCTAGAGACATGCAGAAAGAGCAAGTGTGGCAGAATGTGTTCCAAAGCAGCTGGAGCTACCACGGGCTCCGGACAGGCTTATTTTCACTTGGAGAACACAGAAAACACACCAAGGTGCTGCTGCAAGCAAAGTTACAGAAGTCCCCCTGAGTGTTGCTTTTCTCGAGAAAAGAGCGCTTTACAGCGCTTTCTGGCTGCTAGAGACATGCAGAAAGAGCAAGTGTGGCAGAATGTGTTCCAAAGCAGCTGGAGCTACCACGGGCTCCGGACAGGCTTATTTTCACTTGGAGAACACAGAAAACACACCAAGGTGCTGCTGCAAGCAAAGTTACAGAAGTCCCCCTGAGTGTTGCTTTTCTCGAGAAAAGAGCGCTTTACAGCGCTTTCTGGCTGCTAGAGACATGCAGAAAGAGCAAGTGTGGCAGAATGTGTTCCAAAGCAGCTGGAGCTACCACGGGCTCCGGACAGGCTTATTTTCACTTGGAGAACACAGAAAACACACCAAGGTGCTGCTGCAAGCAAAGTTACAGAAGTCCCCCTGAGTGTTGCTTTTCTCGAGAAAAGAGCGCTTTACAGGGCTTTCTGGCTGCTAGAGACATGCAGAAAGAGCAAGTGTGGCAGAATGTGTTCCAAAGCAGCTGGAGCTACCACGGGCTCCTGACAGGCTTCTTTTCACTTGGAGAACACAGAAAACACACCAAGGTGCTGCTGCAAGCAAAGTTACAGAAGTCCCCCTGAGTGTTGCTTTTCTCGAGAAAAGAGTGCTTTACAGCGCTTTCTGGCTGCTAGAGACATGCAGAAAGAGCAAGTGTGGCAGAATGTGTTCCAAAGCAGCTGGAGCTACCACGGGCTCCCCACAGGCTTATTTTCACTTGGAGAACACAGAAAACACACCAAGGTGCTGCTGCAAGCAAAGTTACAGAGGTTTCCCAGAGTGTTGCTTTTCTCGAGAAAAGAGCGCTTTACAGCGCTTTCTGGCTGCTAGAGACATGCAGAAAGAGCAAGTGTGGCAGAATGTGTTCCAAAGCAGCTGGAGCTACCACGGGCTCCGGACAGGCTTATTTTCACTTGGAGAACACAGAAAACACACCAAGGTGCTGCTGCAAGCAAAGTTACAGAAGTCCCCCTGAGTGTTGCTTTTCTCGAGAAAAGAGCGCTTTACAGCGCTTTCTGGCTGCTAGAGACATGCAGAAAGAGCAAGTGTGGCAGAATGTGTTCCAAAGCAGCAGGAGCTACCACGGGCTCTGGACAGGCTTATTTTCACTTGGAGAACACAGAAAACACACCAAGGTGCTGCTGCAAGCAACATTACAGGGGTCCCCCTGAGTGTTGCTTTTCTCGAGAAAAGAGCGCTTTACAGCGCTTTCTGGCTGCTAGAGACATGCAGAAAGAGCAAGTGTGGCAGAATGTGTTCCAAAGCAGCTGGAGCTACCACGGGCTCCTGGCAGGCTTCTTTTCACTTGGAGAACACAGAAAACACACCAAGGTGCTGCTGCAAGCAAAGTTACAGAAGTCCCCCTGAGTGTTGCTTTTCTCGAGAAAAGAGCGCTTTACAGCGCTTTCTGGCTGCTAGAGACATGCAGAAAGAGCAAGTGTGGCAGAATGTATTCCAAAGCAGCTGGAGCTACCACGGGCTCCGGACAGGCTTATTTTCACTTGGAGAACACAGAAAACACACCAAGGTGCTGCTGCAAGCAAAGTTACAGAAGTCCCCCTGAGTGTTGCTTTTCTCGAGAAAAGAGCGCTTTACAGCGCTTTCTGGCTGCTAGAGACATGCAGAAAGAGCAAGTGTGGCAGAATGTGTTCCAAAGCAGCTGGAGCTACCACGGGCTCCGGACAGGCTTATTTTCACTTGGAGGACACAGAAAACACACCAAGGTGCTGCTGCAAGCAAAGTTACAGAAGTCCCCCTGAGTGTTGCTTTTCTGGGAAAAGAGCGCTTTACAGCGCTTTCTGGCTGCTAGAGACATGCAGAAAGAGCAAGTGTGGCAGAATGTGTTCCAAAGCAGCTGGAGCTACCACGGGCTCCGGACAGGCTTCTTTTCACTTGGAGAACACAGAAAACACACCAAGGTGCTGCTGCAAGCAAAGTTACAGAAGTCCCCCTGAGTGTTGCTTTTCTCGAGAAAAGAGCGCTTTACAGCGCTTTCTGGCTGCTAGAGACATGCAGAAAGAGCAAGTGTGGCAGAATGTGTTCCAAAGCAGCTGGAGCTACCACGGGCTCCGGACAGGCTTATTTTCACTTGGAGAACACAGAAAACACACCAAGGTGCTGCTGCAAGCAAAGTTACAGAAGTCCCCCTGAGTGTTGCTTTTCTCGGGGAAAAGAGCGCTTTACAGCGCTTTCTGGCTGCTAGAGACATGCAGAAAGAGCAAGTGTGGCAGAATGTGTTCCAAAGCAGCTGGAGCTACCACGGGCTCCGGACAGGCTTATTTTCACTTGGAGAACACAGAAAACACACCAAGGTGCTGCTGCAAGCAAAGTTACAGAAGTCCCCCTGAGTGTTGCTTTTCTCGAGAAAAGAGCGCTTTACAGCGCTTTCTGGCTGCTAGAGACATGCAGAAAGAGCAAGTGTGGCAGAATGTGTTCCAAAGCAGCTGGAGCTACCACGGGCTCCTGATAGGCTTCTTTTCACTTGGAGAACACAGAAAACACACCAAGGTGCTGCTGCAAGCAAAGTTACAGAACCTCCCCTGAGTGTTGCTTTTCCTCGGGCAAAAGACAGCTTTACAGCGCTTTCTGGCTGCTAGAGACATGCAGAAAGAGCAAGTGTGGCAGAATGTGTTCCAAAGCAGCTGGAGCTACCACGGGCTCTGGACAGGCTTATTTTCACTTGGAGAACACAGAAAACACACCAAGGTGCTGCTGCAAGCAAAGTTACAGAAGTCCCCCTGAGTGTTGCTTTTCTCGAGAAAAGAGCGCTTTACAGCGCTTTCTGGCTGCTAGAGACATGCAGAAAGAGCAAGTGTGGCAGAATGTGTTCCAAAGCAGCTGGAGCTACCACGGGCTCCGGACAGGCTTATTTTCACTTGGAGAACACAGAAAACACACCAAGGTGCTGCTGCAAGCAAAGTTACAGAAGTCCCCCTGAGTGTTGCTTTTCTCGAGAAAAGAGCGCTTTACAGCGCTTTCTGGCTGCTAGAGACATGCAGAAAGAGCAAGTGTGGCAGAATGTGTTCCAAAGCAGCTGGAGCTACCACGGGCTCCGGACAGGCTTATTTTCACTTGGAGAACACAGAAAACACACCAAGGTGCTGCTGCAAGCAAAGTTACAGAAGTCCCCCTGAGTGTTGCTTTTCTCGAGAAAAGAGCGCTTTACAGCGCTTTCTGGCTGCTAGAGACATGCAGAAAGAGCAAGTGTGGCAGAATGTGTTCCAAAGCAGCTGGAGCTACCACGGGCTCCGGACAGGCTTATTTTCACTTGGAGAACACAGAAAACACACCAAGGTGCTGCTGCAAGCAAAGTTACAGAAGTCCCCCTGAGTGTTGCTTTTCTGGGGAAAAGAGCGCTTTACAGCGCTTTCTGGCTGCTAGAGACATGCAGAAAGAGCAAGTGTGGCAGAATGTGTTCCAAAGCAGCTGGAGCTACCACGGGCTCCGGACAGGCTTCTTTTCACTTGGAGAACACAGAAAACACACCAAGGTGCTGCTGCAAGCAAAGTTACAGAAGTCCCCCAGAGTGTTGCTTTTCTCGAGAAAAGAGCGCTTTACAGCGCTTTCTGGCTGCTAGAGACATGCAGAAAGAGCAAGTGTGGCAGAATGTGTTCCAAAGCAGCTGGAGCTACCACGGGCTCCGGACAGGCTTATTTTCACTTGGAGAACACAGAAAACACACCAAGGTGCTGCTGCAAGCAAAGTTACAGAAGTCCCCCTGAGTGTTGCTTTTCTCGAGAAAAGAGCGCTTTACAGCGCTTTCTGGCTGCTAGAGACATGCAGAAAGAGCAAGTGTGGCAGAATGTGTTCCAAAGCAGCTGGAGCTACCACGGGCTCTGGACAGGCTTATTTTCACTTGGAGAACACAGAAAACACACCAAGGTGCTGCTGCAAGCAAAGTTACAGAAGTCCCCCTGAGTGTTGCTTTTCTCGAGAAAAGAGCGCTTTACAGCGCTTTCTGGCTGCTAGAGACATGCAGAAAGAGCAAGTGTGGCAGAATGTGTTCCAAAGCAGCTGGAGCTACCACGGGCTCCGGACAGGCTTATTTTCACTTGGAGAACACAGAAAACACACCAAGGTGCTGCTGCAAGCAAAGTTACAGAAGTCCCCCTGAGTGTTGCTTTTCTCGAGAAAAGAGCGCTTTACAGGGCTTTCTGGCTGCTAGAGACATGCAGAAAGAGCAAGTGTGGCAGAATGTGTTCCAAAGCAGCTGGAGCTACCACGGGCTCCGGACAGGCTTATTTTCACTTGGAGAACACAGAAAACACACCAAGGTGCTGCTGCAAGCAAAGTTACAGAGGTTTCCCAGAGTGTTGCTTTTCTCGAGAAAAGAGCGCTTTACAGCGCTTTCTGGCTGCTAGAGACATGCAGAAAGAGCAAGTGTGGCAGA